>NC_046157.1:66312986-66612986 GCF_011064425.1 Rattus rattus
CCTGAGGATGCTCAGGCTGTTCCTGGCTTCCTTCAGATGAAGATGTAGAACTCAAGCTTCTCCCTACCACTTCACCTACCCTGCATTGCTGCAGTACAGCCATATTTCCTGCCTTGATGATAATGGACTGAACCTTTGAACCTGTAAGCCAGCGCCAATTAAATGTGTCCTTTATAAAACTTACATTAGTCATGGTGTCTGTTCACAGCAATAAGACCTAACTAAGACTTTCCAGCACATGATTGTCTTGTGAATCTAGTTTTTTATCTCATGGGCAATATTTTGCCTTGACTTATTGCATCTTAACCTTTCATGTCACCTTTAAATTTCTACCTGAAAATGAATGGATTGTGTATGTTCTAGGGTACAATAATGTGTGTTTAATTATTTCTTTGGTAGCAATCTCTGTCTCAGGTGTCTAGTTGATATTGGCTTCCATTCTGCTTTAAACCTCCCATTATTTGGAGCCTGCCTTTCTGCCTTCCCGTTTTGTTTTAATCTAGCATAGAGCTGATTAAATTTTATCCACTGTATCAATATGTCTATATTGGTCACCTGCTTCAATACATGGCTGTACATGGCATTATATACCTTAACTTCTTTGGCTATATTATAGAATTCCACTAAAATTCTTGGACCATATCTTTGTCATTGCTTCCCAATCACTCATTCTCATTTCCAAGACCATATGTCTATACGTTGGCTATACCATGAATCGGTGAACAAATGTGGTAGTGGTTTTGGTTTTTGTTTGTTTGTTTTTTTTTTGTTTTTATTTTTTGTTATTTATTTGTTGTTGTTTTTGAGGCTCATGTGTTTTTTCTACCACTTCTGGGTATTGTGCAGATTTAGCTGTTCTTGTTTTGTGATCTCATTTCCTTGGTCTGATAGGTGGCTGCCTTTCAAGACCATATTCTATTTACTGGTTGTGCAAAACCATTAGTAAACCAGGCATTAACTAAAGGGGGCTGGGCTCCACCCCCAGTGCCCTAGTTTTATGTTTCTGGGAGGGGTGGCATTTTAGGACGATTGATGGTCTGTGCAGTCTTAGGGCGATGGTTTTTGGTGTCGCTCAGATCGTTTGGCACCTTGTTTTGCAGATAAGTGCAAGTGAAGGGAGTTCACAACACCATTTTTCATAATCCTTTCCTTTCCTTGGATGGACCCAGCCATATTCCTCTGGTGCTTTAATCAATCTAGGATCAGGATGGTGGGTCTGAATATTCATCGTTCTTCTGCAACATGCTCTGCTTCAAGTTTTTTAGGTATGCGTATGCTTTCCAGGTTTTTTCTCAAATAGAAGAGTTTGTTTTCCGACCATGAAAGCATTTACAATAAAACCCACTGGCCATGCTCTACCATTTCTCTTGGCTGAGATGTTCAGTTTCCATACTGTTTTAAATGCAGTAAGTATGTCTAAATATACTGTATCATCTGGTTGAATGTATTGTAGCTTAGAATATTCTTTATACATTTCTAGTACTGTTTTTCTGATTTGTTCTTCTTCTTGGGTTTATCCCTGATAAAATCATCTAGCTTCCAGTAGTATTATACAAGGGTTGCAAATATAAATGACTTATAAATGTTTTATCTCAATATCCATAAATCCTATAAGATATTTGTACCTTTTTCTTAACTGGTGTTTCGCTGTTCTAACTTCAACACTTTCTAGATATTTCTGGTTCTGTAATGGACATTAAGGCAACATTTTTATCTGGTCCTGATACCTTATCCTTATTGATGTTTCAACCATCATCTCTCAATACTTGCATGGTTTTGTTTTTGCTGTGTTTTCCTTTTCTTCTCCTATTATCTAGAGGTCATTAACATAACAATACATAAGATAGTTAGGGGCTAGCATGACCTTATCCAGTGGCCATCTTAGAACATTGTGGGCAATGACTGGGCTGTTTATGTATCCCTGTGGTACTCTTAGAAATGGGTACTGTCTTCCTTGCCAAGCAAATGTTCTTTGTTTTGTGGATGCAGAGGTATGCCAAAAGAACATGTCTGACAAATCTATAGTTGCTAGTCATTTTGGCACTGCTTTCTTATTTCTCATGAAAATATCTCCTACATCTGGTAATTGTCCTGGCAGTTTAGGGAACAACTCATTAATTATCCTATAACCCTGCCATTCCCCATTTTACCATTTGGTTTTAAAGCGGCCAAATAAGACAGTTGAAGTGAAATTTTGAGTTGGCTCAATGCTCCTCCTTCTTTTAGTAGGGTCAGCGGTTTCAGATGTCTCCTCGTTTCCTCCTTTAATTAGGTATTGTGGCATAAATGGGGTTTAATTGTCAGGAGCCTTATAGGTTCTATTTTCACTTCTGCTAAGTTAAATTTTATTTTGGCAATCTTTTAAAATTTGAAAATCAGGAAAATATTTTTGCAAATCATTGGGAAACTCAAAATATTTTCCCCAATTGCTCAACAACAATGCAAAATCAAAGGAATTACATGTATACATTAATTCTAACACATACCAGTACTATGGATTCTCCTGCTATTGCTTGTATAATTTTTTCACTTTTTCTTGGTATAGGGTTTGGGTAGTCCTGTATATATATCCAACGCCTGTCTGTATCAATTAAGCCATTCAGCATTCCTCGGCTGTGAATTTTGTTTTAGCTCTAGACTCCATTTTTTTAATAAGGTTCTTGTCTCCTGTGGTCTAACTTCTTAAGTTCTTTGTATATTTTGGATATAAGCCCTCTAACATTTATCTTCTCATTCATAATTCTTTTTTTTTAATCTTTAATGGCAAGTATTTCTTAGCTTTACATTTCGATTGTTCCTTTCCCGGTTTCGAGGCCAACATCCCCCTAACCTCCCCCTCCCCATCTGTGTTCCCCATCCTCCCCCATTACCACCCTCCCCCCAACAATCACGTTCACTGGGGGTTCAGTCTTGGCGGGACCAAGGCTTCCTTCCACTAATTGCTCTTACTGGGCTATTCATTGCCTGCCTATGAGTTTGGAGCCCAGGGTCCAGTCCATGTATAGACTTTGGGTAGTGGCTTGGTCCTGGAAGCTCTGGTTAGTTGACTGTTTGTTGTTCATATGGTGTCAAGCCCCTTCAAGCTCTTGAGTCATTCTGCATGATTCCTTCAACAGGTCATTCTCAGTTCAGTGGATTGCTGCTGGCATTCCTTCCTCTGTATTTGCCTGTATTCTGGCTGTCTCTCCAGGAGAGATCTACATCCAGTTCCTGTCCAGCTGCACTTCTTTGCTTCATCCATCTTATCTAATTGGGTGGCTGTATAAGTATGGGCCACATGTGGGCAAAAGCTCTCCCTCTGTTCTAAACTTTGCCTCCTATTTTAAAAATTATTCTTGTTCCCTTTTAAAGAAGGTAAACATTCATTTTGGTCATCCTCTTGATTTCATGTATTCTGTGCATCTAGGGCAATTCAAGCATTTGGGCTAATAACCATATCGTGAAGTGCATGTGTGTTTCTGTGATTAGATTTGCCTCCACTCAGGATGATATTTTCCAGATTCCATCACTTTTATAGAATTTCATTAAGTCATTGTTTTTATTAAGCTGATATATTCCATTGTAATATTCTATTTATGGGCATCTGGAAATTTCTTCCAGCTTCTAGCTGTATATAAATAAGGCCTATGAACATGGTGGAACCTTGTCTTTGTTATATGTTGAACACAAGGGAATATGAGGCAGGTCCTCAGGTAGTTTCAGCCTCAATTTTCTCACTGATTTCAGAGATAGTTGTATTCACAATCCAGTTCTCCACATCCTGTATTTGCTCATTTTTTGTTTAGCAGGTCTGAACTCATTTCATTTTAATAAGGTCTTTATTTGTCTCCTGTGAATTTTTTTGTCTCAACTCTGGGCTCATTTTTGGGTTAGTGGTCTTTGTATATTTTGGATATAAGCCCTCTATCTATTGTAGGGTAGTAAAATCTTTCCCCAATCTGTTGATTTGTCGTTTTATTCTAACCATAGTGTCCTTTTGCTACAGAAGCTTTTGCAGTTTATGAGATCATTTGCGATTCTTGATCTTAGAGCATAAGCCATTGGTGTTTTGTTCATTTTCTCAGTGCCTATAGGTTTCAGGAGATACTTCCCCTTTTTCTTCTATTAGTTTGATTATCATTTGATGTGGGCCCTTGATCACTTGGACAAGCTTTGTTACAGGGTGATAAGCATGGATGTGGATCTGCATTCTTCTACATACATGCCTCCAGTTAGATGGCACCATTTGCTGAAAATGCTATCTTTTTTTCCATTGGATGGTTTTGGCTCCTTTGTCCAAAAATCAAGTGACCATAGGTTGTGTGGGTTCATTTCTGGGTCTTCAATTCTATTTCCTGGTCTATCTGTCTGTCTCTGTACCAATCATTCATAATTCTTATGGGCAGCATAATATCTGGTCTTATTGGTGCCTGCCTTGATTTCTGGTGAAAGGCATACATGTTTGCCTTCTTAGAATGGGGTGCTAATTGTTGTGTTGAACTATGGCCACCTTGTGGTGTCCTTCTGTTCCCTAAAAGTAGCTTAGGTTTATTCCTTCGGAAAAAATCCTATTTGGTGTACCCCTCTGTTGGTTTTGGTTTACAAATGGCAATACAAGTTTTCTGCTACAGAGGTCTAATGTTTGTAAATAGTCTGAAAAAAAATCTGAGTGTTCTCCTTAATTTAAATGACTTTGTTATTTAATGCTATTTTATTTCTTGGTCTAACTCCTATATCCTTTTGAAATCAATTACATCAAAACAGTTCAAATTTTGAGTGGTCCTACAGATTAATTCTCTCTTGTGTGGTGGTTCTCTTTTAATTAAAATTATCTTAGTTATTGTGGGTATAAATGAATAAGCCTGTGGTATATCTACTTCATTATATATAAACCACACTCTTGTTTTCTCGATAGCTGAATGACCTCCTGGAAAGTGTTCCATTTTGCTGTTGCTTCAAATTGTGTAAAGTATAAAGATGGACGTGCCTATCTCCACGCTGTGGTTACAGGGTGGCGTACATTGCCTTGAGCAGTGTTTAGAACTTGCTCTAAATCTTCAAATGCTTCTGGGTTCTCTACTACATTTTAATTTTCCTCATCTCTCTAATCTGATAGCAATACTGTGTGCTCTCCCACCCCAAGATTTATCAGATAGGATGGAATCCTTCATTCCATTCTGGGCATATTCTTGTCTCAATGCACTTATTTCTTAAGGGCATATGGTCCTAATTTCTGCTTATTTTATTTGGTGTCCTCATCTTTGTTACCAACTACTGAGGAATCTTCTAGGTATATTAACCTTACAGGAATGTCACTGTGAGGGGATATGGCTGTCTTGCCTGGGCCCTGGGTTGCTTTAGCATCTTTAAAGTATTATTCACCACCCCTTCCTTTTCTTAGTTATATTGAGTCTTTATCTCCACTATGGTTTTCATCAGTATTGCTGGACCTTCTTTTCTAGCTGCATGCTCTGCAATTTGCTCTACTGTGTTAATGGATTTGTTGAAGAGGTACCTCATTCTTCACTTCTTTCAACCCAACTTTTCCTTTTGACCATATTCTTCATTCATACATTTCCTTTGTTATTGTGATCTGTGGCACTCGAACTCTCTTTCATTGTTTAAAGGCACTAATCAGTTTCTTCATTCTGAAACGATGTTAATATATATGCTGGGAGAATAGAAGCTTTTAATAGTTTTCTTTTTTATACTACCACCCAAAGTTACTTAATTGGATTTCTTAATCTTTTTCCAATAATTTATTTGTTCTTCTCATTAGCATTTAGCCAGCCAGTCTCTTATGGGTTTCTCTGCATCTTCCCCTCTTCCTGCTACATAGGCAGCAGTTGGCATCCAGGTGTTGGTAATAGCTTTTACCTTTCCCTGAACCTTCTACTCTTCCTTCCTGGTATGCAGCAGTTGGCATCAGAGTGTTGGTGATTGGCCAATGATGAGGTCCCTCCCAGCCTCTTCCTACCATCTCAGCAACAGTTGGCTTTGGCCTTCTTTCACTTCTACCTTAGAGCTCTGCACCTGGGCTGCAATTAATTTTGTACAACCAGAGGCTTATTGCCAATTTGGTGAAATTTCTAATAATTAGGACTACTATGGTCCTTAGAGGGTCCAGTTTCTTTCTCAGGATTCAACCTTATGTCTGCTCTCCTTGCCCCCACCCAGAGCTTGATCATGTAGGACGCATCCTTCATTCCATTCTGGGCAACTCTCATTAGTCACATCCAGCTTAAGGCTACGAAGGAGAGACAGAGTACAGATACCATTTGATCTCAAGGTTTATTCCTGCAATGACAAACATCAGTTCACAACATATTACAGGTTGCCTGACTTACAGGCATAGTAGCAGAAGGTGTGGTCAACTCATCACTACAATGGCCAACATCAGTTTACAACATGCATAGTGCCTGACTGAGAAGCAAGTGGCAGAGGAGCACAAGCAAGGCTCACACACCATCATCCATTGCTCAGTATGTCTCTTAGTGACCCTTTCCTCTGGATCCTCTTGTCTTGATACAGTCAGGGCTGATCAATTCTCCTGTGGTCAGAGAGAACAGATAGTATGGCAGTCTTCACTGTTGAAGTATCAAGGTCTCTGCCTGCCTGCCTAATGATCTCTTTTAGTAGCTATGCAAAGCCAGTCACTCTGTAACATTACATCATTTGCATAATACTTCAATTTTTTCTTGTTGTTAGCTTTATTCCTATGGTACTTCATTCTTATCTGTCACACAGAGCTAACATGAGCCAAAGAACTGATATGAACTGGGATATCATCCTTCTCACAGCTGACATGAGCTGTTACAGCTAATCATCCAACTCAATCCTGTTCTAAATTTTATTAATGTCTCTATAAATAAAATTAAGTTATCTCCTCTAGTTTTTACTCAGATTATATGCCTCCCCATGTCATTATTGGTATAATATTGGATAATTAAATGGTTACTAATAGAAACATAAAAATCACAATGGCAAAAGTGTGCATTGATCCACACTTCAAAATATATTTTTCTTTGTGATGTTTTGCCAGGATTGGCACTACTAAGAGGTGTGGCCTTGTTGGAATAGGTGTGTTATTTTTGGTGTGGGCTTTAATGCTCATCCTAGCTGCCTGAAAGTCAGGACTCTGCTGGCCTTCAGATGAAGATAGAACTCTCAGCTCCTCTTGTGCCATTGCCTCTCTGGGGTGCTGCCCCATGTTCCCTGCTTTGATGATACTTTGAACCTCTGGACCTGTAAGCCAGCCCAATTCGCGTCCTTTATAAGACTTGGCTTTAGTTATGGTGTCTATTCATAGTAGTAAAACCCCTACCTAAGACGGTTGCACTTCTGAACTGAAATTGATAGGCTAACCATGTTTTGTTTGGGAAGAATTTGGATTCAGGGACTTTAGATTTGGAAGCCATGGAATATTTTAAGTGAAGGAAGCTAATGAGCTATCCTATTAGGGGTATGAAAGAAGACTTTTGTTTACTGAGAGTAATTTGAACTGCAGACCTGACTCAAGTTGGTGGAGAAAATTTCAATATATATGGAAGATTGTTTGTATGAATATTTTTTTGAAGAATGTGGCTACTTTGTACCCTTATCTGAAGAGTTTGTGTGAGCTTAGGTGAAAAGATTCAGATGAATTGTTTTGACAAAATCTCCGGAGGCACCATCATGGACTTTGTCTCTAGTTAAGTCGTGAAACTTACTTTAAACAAACATAGCAAGCTGGAAAGAAAAATATAGATCCTGAGCATTCAACAATGGGCTTCCTGGACATTCCTTCCTAAAAGAATCTAATCCCTGAGTTCTCCTCAGAGTAAGACATATGAATTCACATGCATCATCAAATAAGCAGTTTTGAATAAAAGAGTCTCTTTATCAAGCATCCTGTGAAGAAGCCTCCCTAGTAAAGGCCATTCTTAAATCTCCTAGAAGGCCTTCTCTCTCCAGCCCCTCATACTCTTGGCCTTGACGGATCAAGCTGGGTTCACACACACCCAGGTTCTGTCTTCCCTGTCATGCCTAGTGGGTGTGGATGCCTGAGGAGAGTAGATTGAGGGACCCTTTGAGTGACACACAGAAATTGTATGCCACCCAGCAGTGCCTGCAAAGCACACAGGGAACTGGAAACCACAGCAGGCATCCCAGACTCACACCTGTTCTCACTCTGACAGGGAACTAAGGACCACAAACCTGGGCTATAACTGTTTGGGCTGCCCACAGGCAGCATGCAGGCAGCTACTCAGGGATGCCACTGCAGGAAACAGGATGCAGCCTTTTCATAACAATGGGCTTTCTTTTGTGGTGATTGAACAGACTGATGACTGGTCTACAGATTTTAGGCTCAAAATACCGGGGTTGGATCACCACATTATCTCTAACGGCTGAAATTTCAAGGCTCTGGTGCAACCTACGTGGCTCCCTGGGCAGACAAAGGACCCTAATGCAGAGGAGCATTGAGAGATCAGATTTACAATTTAAAAAATTTCATGGTTAAGTTCTGAAAAATTTTGCTTATAATGGCATTGAAAATTGACAACTCAAAATGGTGTAATGGGCCCTCAACAGTGACACAGAGAGGAGGTGACAGAAGAGAGATAGGAGGGATGGATGGAAGAACACTGTGTGTGCAGTATTAGAAAGGTAGAACTGGTGAAATGGCTGACAGGCATGACAGCTTAAGGTGAACAGTAGATCATGGCGGAGTGGGGTCCAACGGATATTTGTACCATGAGACAAGTAGTTTAAACAAATGTAGATTCAACAGCTGATGCTCCTCTATCCCCCACCCACAATATACAAAAGCTTTGCCAGATGTGGAATTGCCATGGGTCTGGGCAAAAACAGAGGTCCAAGATGATGGTCCGCCTGGACCTCCTGAATGACTTCCATGTCTATGATAGTGCCGAGGGCTGTGTAGTCCATGCAGACCTGAGTTTGGCACTGAGTCTGACAGCTGGTATCCCAGGGACCACATTATCTACCTAATGTTTTGAGCTTAGTACTATGGCTGAATCCGTGCTGATGCCTGATACGGTTCGTAGATGTGCATGGTCTGGCATGGAAACCCTAAAAACCATGTTGTTGATGCCATGTGGAGCCTGCTGCTACAGGAGTACATTCTGTTCAGGGTATCCTGTGCCGTCCACCCTAACCCATGGTGAGTCTGGCCTTGCCGCTAGGAGAGCTATGACAGAGTTCCTTGTCACCAATGTGGTTCTATATTCCAGTTCTATGGCCTATGTGGTACCATCAAAGGCTAGGGGTGTCCATGCTCTGTACTATGCCCTGAATCCATGTTGATTTCCATGATCCTGACACCAGCATTGAAACCTCTCAGTCTTCAACCCTATTGCAGCCACAGTACTGTTAATGGGCTCTGCTATCACCAAAACATGCAAACCCATGATCCATGGTCTACTTACCATAAATTGAAAATAAGCTGCTTTGACATTATTATCGATGGTTGCAGAGATACAGCTTGAGAGAAAGTGGGACAGGGAGACTTCTGTGACAAGCTCTGCCCCTACTCCTCCACCTCTCAAACAAGTAAGAGCCTAAACAGGAAGCCACTGAAAATTCTTCCAAAAAACTGTAATAATAGGATGCTGAAGTGCTGCTCTCACAATGTATAGCTTCCAGAGGGGTGACAGAAGAGTGAGACTCAGCTCTATTTAGCTGAGGCTGGCCACTGAGGAGCACCCACACTCCAGTAGTAGACATATAACATAAATTGAACTAATTTATTTTTATAACTTGCTGGGAGAGGGAGGGCTGAGATCGAGTAGACAGAAAAGTTAGGAAGAGGGTTGCTGAGTGATATGATGCCAGAAATCCCCAAGGAATCCAAAAAATATTGTATTAAATAAAAGAAAATAAAAGCCCTAAGACATTAGACTTTTTGAAATTACCTTATGAATAAAGTAATGCTCATGGTAATTTCTTAAGTGCTTAGACATTACTATGGCATTATAGAAGAGCTCCCTCAGTCTGATCATATAAATTTTGGAATGTCAAAGTTTCTTCAATATCAATGACAGGATGTTCCACAGGACAATGAATTATTACTAGTGTGGTTAACGCAATAGTTCTAAACTCTCTGGAGTTTCAAACAATTGGGGTGTTTACCCACACACACATTTGTGGTTAGAGAGTCAAATTGTTTTTAAGAGATAAATGTCTTAGGGCACCTCAAAGCTAAAAATTTATGTGTTGGTGCCAGGGCTGCAAAATACTTTCTACAATGTCTGCCAATATTTAATGATGGATGAATTAATTCTTTCAACATTTGGTTTTCTAGTTTTAAGAAATTTCCTTTCCTCAACTACCAAGGACACATGGTTTGAATATGAAGAATTAGCACATTTGTTGGGAAGGAGTTTTCTTCAATAGCTGAAGATTCATTTATCTGAAGAGGCAAGAAAAGAGCTAGTTGAATAAAAAATGATTCATGAAACTCTGTAAAGAGCAATGTAAGAAAGAATAAAGTCTCAAATTGGGAAGCTAGGTCTAGAAAGGGATGTTTTATTACTATGGTTTTTCAAGAATGGATATGTGAGAAAAATGTTCAAACCAATGAAGATATCTATGGAAGAGTTTTGAAAAGACACAATTTCATCAACATGTAAATCTGAGAAGGAGATCAAAGAGGAAAAAAGCAGAATACTTTGGACTTTCGATTAGATGAGTTTAAGAGCTATGGTTTTTCAATGAGGGTCCCAATAACTAAAAGTTGACTCTTAAATCTTTAAAAGTAATATAATTGCTCCTTTGAAAATCCTATTTGACCATTTCACAGGGCCATATCTCCACCTTCCCAAAGTAAATTTCTTTCAATAGCCATCAAGAAGCCAATAACCTCTCAGTTAGTGGTGGGACCACAGAATCCCCTCCTCCATCCATGCTAGGATTTTGACTGGCTTGGTCTTGAGTAGAATTTGTACAGGCAGCAAAGTTTACTGGGATGATGACTTCATGGACCCACAAGTGCTGTATCGCATTACAGTATAAAACATTCCTCATAAAAATGTGCTGCCAATGTGATCCTATTTCCTTTGCAAGTATCATGCTTGAAATAAAGCAGAATAAAACCAGTTGATCCTCACTATTTTAAACTCTTTAGTCCGTTTCTTTATAGTTGAAACATCATACTCGTCTATTGACATCTGAACGTTTTTTCTCACTATTTCCTCCTACAGTCTAACATCCCTCCTCCAAACCAGGTTGTTAACTTTCTTCTTAAATAAATACTTACTATTCTCATTATCACTATTCATAGAGTTGATGATATTTATAACACGTATCCCACTATTTTTCCATGTCCTTACTTATCTATGCATTAATTCATAATTTATTCCTGGTCCCTTCAATGGCCAGGTCACTGCTTCTGAATGTTCTAAGCCATCAGATATTGGACTGCTTGTCTCTTCTTACTCCTTCCCATCTGAAATGTGCTCCCTTGGGACCCTATTCTTTCTATTGTAAACTAGGAATTATTGCTGGAAGAGACATTTGCATTCTTTAGTTACAGGAAACATTTTAGAGTATTATGCACTTGATAATTTCTCTTCCATTTACTGAAATATTTTTCATATGCTGTTTGAATTTCATGGGCAATTTCTTTACTTTTGTCTTAGCTATCATTTTTTTCCTGTCTACTTTTGCTACTGTGCCTCTGGTTTGATTTCTTAGAATATATCTTTTTATACCTGTAAGTCTTTTTTAAATTCTTAAATTCACTCAAGAGCTACTCATAAAGTAGTGCCTTATCCAGCCATCACCAGAGAGGTTTCCTCAAACATCAGATGGGAACAGGTACATAGACCAACAGCCAGACTATTATGCAAAGAAAGAGTCTAAGAAGAAGCTACCAAATTCCTCACCTCAGGACTCAGAGCATTCTGAGGAAGAGGAGGTGGAAAGAGTGTAAGAATCAGAGGACATGGGGACACTAGGAGAATACAGCTCCCTGATTCAACTAAGCAAGGTATATATGAACTCACAGAGACTAAGGCAGTAAAAGTAGGGCCTATACGGGTCTGCACCAGTAGCAGGTCCTCTGTGTATATTATAGTTATCAGCTTAGTAGTTTTTACTGGACCCCTGACTATGAGAACAAGTAGGTCTCTGACTCTTTTGTTTGCTTTTGGGATGCTTTACCCCTTGTTGGGTTGCTGCATCCAATTTTGATACTAAAGTTTGTGCTTCATCTTTTATTTTGTCATGTTTGATTACTATCTCTTAGAAGCAGGGTTTTTTTCTGTAAGAGAAAGGGAGTAGATCTGGAGGAAAGGGAGGTGGGGAAGAACTGAGGAAAAAACTGTAATGAGGATATTTGTATGAGAAATTAATCTATTTTCAATACAAATAAAAAAGCTGTCTTTTCCTAGTCAATTTGTTTTCCACACTATTCACTTGTTTTTTTATTTATTTATTTATTTATTTATTTATTTTATTTTTATTAACTTGAGTATTTCTTATATACATTTCGAAAGTGTTATTCCCTTTCCTGGTTTCGGACAAACATCCCCTCCCCTCCTTCTTTATGGGTGTTCCCCTCTGTCCTCCCCCCTTGCCGCCCTCCCCAACAACCTAGTTCACTGGGGGTTCAGTCTTAACAGGACCAAGGGCTTCCCCCACTGGTGCTCTTACTAGGATATTCATTGCTACCTATGAGGTCAGAGTCCAGGGTCAGTCCATGTATAGTCTTTAGGTTTCACTTTTTTTTAACACAATATTTGTAGAGGGCGCAATAACATTCCACAAGATGGCGATGGCTTCCACTATGCCCCACGTGGAAAGCCAGGATAGCTTTTGCATTACAAGATGGCGGCCTCCATTAGCCAGCTGACTTCCCTTTCAGGAAGTTAACTGTGTGTGCATGTGCAAAGAGTGCCTTTGTACCCAGGTCTTTGCCCACTCCCGGCGTGCCTAATGAGATCATGGGTAAGCAACCAATCAGGTGTGGATGTGCCGTGCTAGGGTGTATATAAGCCGCGCCATGCTGGCGCCCCCCTGGGCCCTCTTTTTTATAAATAGTAAGCATTTTGGCTACAGAAGGATTTGTGTGTCCCAGCGTATTCTTGCTGGCGAGGGGCGACAGCGGGACAAATATTCTTTTTGTCCCCCACGAACACAATAGTCTTAATCTATGAAGATAATAATTAGAAAGTTTAAATTTCTCTTCTAATTCCAAACATTATTGCTTTACTTCTAGGCTCAGATACTCACATATTAACTTTTTTTTAAACTTAGTTTGATTAAAATACATGGTCACTCATCATTGGCAGCTTAAACACATCAGGAAAACCCAATTGACTCCTATAGGCATTTAGTGTGACTTTCTTATGTTATTTTTTCTAGGTTTAGATTTTTAAAAGCTACTTTTAGTGAGGGTTCTAAAACCCACCCCCTTCTAGCCCACCATCCAAAAGTAGGGGAGAAAACTTGGTAAATAGGACCAGAGGATGTGGACCTGATTAGAAGTAGTTCTTTAGGGGCAATTCTAATCTCTGTCAGTATACCAACAGCAGTGTTAGGATACCAGACAGAAATCAGCACTGGTGGCATGATCTAGAAGAAACCTCCAGGCCTCTGCTGGAACTGGTCATGCTCAGTGACCTGGTCTCAGTCAGGAGATGCCAAGAGCAGTTCTCTGTCATGCCTCTCTCAATGAAACAAAGATCAACATGAGACCAACAAATTATTGCAAAGCTAGCTATGCGAGTTCAGCATCACTGCCCATTGGGTTTTATTTATACTTTCTCCAAAACCGTGTCCTCCATGGATCGTGATTGTCCGTCCACCTGGAATATCCAGAAATCTACTTCAATTACACATTGTAGGAGGGCCAATAACAAAACACCACCCTAGATGGCGCTGGCTTCCACTGTGCCCCCCGTTAGCAAAATGGCACCAACCTGAGTCCGTACTTCCTTTCAGGGGATACTATCCAGAAATCTCCCTTTCAATTACCAATCAGGTGTGGAATGTCTTATAGCGCGCCATTTCTCATAAGATATTTCTTTAATGGAGCGTGTTTTCTTTTGAAGGAGCCGTACATATTAATGTCTCGTTTCTCTAACTTTTATGGAAGGATTGGACACTGGAAGATCTTGCTTGTAATTCATTCATGTAGAATGTCACTTTTCAGAAGGTCTTCTGCATTTTTCACACAATTTATAAATCCAGGCCTATTCTTTAAACATCTCTATTTCTAGTTTTCACTGGGCACCTACCATGATCAGTGGCGGTGGTAAGCGTTGTAGAAAGGCTTTAATCTCCCTACAACACTCTAGTGAATTCCTTTGATAACCTCCACGTGCATCCTTTCTGCTCTCTGACCATGAGCTTCCCACTTTCCCATTGCTCGACCAAGCATCTCCTTTTTCTGTGACAGCTTCTCCAGTATTTATGACTGGCAACACATCTTCCTAACCTTGATTCTCTAACCTCATAACCGTTTACAGAGACATTTATCACTCTGGAATCCCCTGAACATACCCTTTTATATTTATCCACCGTCATCTCGGTAGACTTTTGTGTGGTAAGTAAAAGTAAAATGATCCACTCAGTCATTTCAAACTGAAAAAAGCACACTCCTTAAGCATTGAGCTTGGAAAAACGCAGTACCTATTTTACATGTCTGAGAAAAGGGACGCCTCCTAAACGTTAAGATATGAAGCTCACTAGATGAGGATCATAGCCCTTCCCTGAGAATCAAAGCAAATAGCTGAGACCTAGTGGAAAAAATGTTCAGGGCTATTTCTTTCTTCAAAAATGAGCTGATATCTTTATTGTTGTTATAAAATATAAATGTAAAGTTTTCTGCTTCAGTAGTTCAATTTTGTTGAATGTTGAGTTGCTATGATATTCATAGTAAACCTCTACTATTAATACATGGAAGTTGCACCTGGGCCTTGAAGATCCGTGTGTATTTGTGTGCAGATGTGTGTGTGTGTGTGTGTGTGTGTGTGTGTGTGTGTGTGTGTGTGCCTTTCTGACTTTATGGGCATCGCATCCATGCAGAAGCCCAAAGAGACCAGTAGAAGAAATGAATAGGACCCTAGAACTGGTATTTAGGCAGCCATGAGCCTCTTGATGTGAGTCTTGGGAACTGAACTGGGTCCTTTGCAAGAAGAATAAGTTTTCTTTACTGCTGAACCACCTCTCCTACCCTATTTTTTCTGTTCACAGTTTTTTTAAATAAATAAGTTGAGCTAAGATGACACTAATGAGTCTCTCATTGGTTCAAGTTTCATAAGGTGTAGCTATGCTTTCTTGAATAAAAAATAAGATATTCAATGTTTTCATTTAATGAACACCTTCCTTTTAGAGAAATGTTAATTTCGATTGGTGCTTATAAAGCTACCCTTAGAACATATAAAAGATTTGAAACGTAAAAGTTAAAAATGACAAAGTAGAAATTGGATATGTGTCAATGACTGCAAACAAGGCTGAAGAGAGAGCCAGTCAATCAGGACAAACTCCTTACGTTCCCCTGGGTAAGGATTTGCCTGTGTTGCAGATGCTTCTCATGTTTACTATGCGTCATTGAAATAGGGAGTTTATATTTTGATGAGAATATTTGAGCAGCAAGCTTTGTCCTCTGTCCTCTGTCATATATGTATTGTGTACAGAGCACTTTACAATACTCTTCAAGGATAGTGAGTGTTCCCATGATGTTCTTAAATGATTTACTGGACTCATGCAGATGTAGGAGACAGGACAGACAGACAGATTCAGTATATAGGAGAATCCCTGCTGATAAAAATGTAGACATTTGTCTGTTTATTCTGCATGGGCTGATGTCCTTGAAGCCAAGACGTTTGACTCACTGAAAATCAAACATGTTCTGTAGCCCATCTTTCTCATTACAGATAATCCTCATATCACATGTTAATCACCAACACGAATGACAGCAGAATGGCATGCTTTCGTCCCACAGTGCATTTTTATCTTCATGTTAAATCACTTATCAGTGGTTCCAGTTACAACTTAAGAAGAACAGAATGGGAGAAGAAGAAGAGTTTCATCATCTTTTGGTTTTATTTTCCGTCACCAAATGCAGGTGAAGGGGTTTAAAATATACTACTCCGGCATACTATTTTAAGCTAAAGGTACTTGAAAACAGAAGGTACATGAAGGACATTTTCCCTGTCCTTCACAGCAGCAGATGAATTCCATATGATAAATATCCCTGCCCTGCTGGAAATAAGGTTTTATTCTTATGCCAGGGTCAGGCAGACAAGTGCAAGAAAATTTGATGCAGATCTCTCACAGTTCCGATCTTTGAGGACACCCTCAGGATTTACTTGCCTCTTCACAATTCATTATCATTTCTCCAATCAGTACATACACAACTCACCTAGATCATATTTTGAGATCTTCATGACTGTGTGCAACCTACTGTTCCATTATAACTGCTATTAAATAAATGGGCATGTGTGGTCATGCATGCACACTCACACGCACATGGAAACGCATAGTTGTACACATATGCATGTTCACCTGTCTCAGAGCACCTTAATACGCAGGACTACCTGAAAAAGAAACTTTAGTGGGAGCCCTGGAGAGGCCTCTCACAGGTAAGGGCTCTGATACAGAGTTTGGTTCCCAGAGCACACATGGAAACTCAAAACCATCTGTAACTCTGGTTCTAGGGCTGTCAATAGTCCCTCTGGCCTCCACTGTGATCCCAGGCACTCACGGGTTACACAGACATACACTCAGGTAAAACTCTCACTTGCATAAAATAAAAATAGACAAATCATTACCCAAACAAAGAGAAACTCTTAATAGTAAAGAAAAATTTGCTGCATACAGATTTAATTTTTGTTCCTGTGTCTACACAATCAGATGTTACAACACCTGTATAGACTACTGTTACTTTTTTGATTTTGTGTTTTTCTATCTTCTTAATTCCTGTTCTCACCACAATGAAATGAATAGTACCTACATTTTTCTTTAGTAGTACTATACTTTTGAGGGTCCTTTTTGAAACATTTTACATCCACACAAGTACATCCTAATCTTTAATTCTCAAACATTTGCCTCTTTGCATTCATTATCACTTCTCCAATTAGTACATAAACAACTCACTTAGATCACATTTTGGGATCTCCTGACTGTGCAGTCTACTGTTCCTACTTAAAACTTGTTTTCTTTGCCCATCTCTATCCTGATTGTATTTCCTTGCCTATAGTTACGGGTCATCCCTCAATTTTCTTTGTGTGTCGCAAATTGCCATCATTATAGAATGTTATTAAACATCGACAATTTTCCCTTTAAACCCTAAATGTCTAATTTTCATGCGTTTTTGGCTAACTCTTCATTTTAAGCCTATTTTGATGACAGTGTACCACAGTTCTGAGCTTTCCAAAGTATATTTTGTGGTACTAAGGTGTTGACATTTTTATAGGAGACTCACATACATATGTGTCTATATCTCCATGAACAAACAGATTTGAAAATTTTTTTGTGAAGCAGAAGTTAGCAGGTTTGTTTAGTGGAAAATACCTAAAGCCTTTAACTAAGAAAACAAAGATTTTAGACTTAGAAAAACATATTAATGTTTCTAGAACCTGTTAAACCACAGAACCCTGTGTTTTGGGAAATACACACTATTTTCTCTAAAACTCTTTTGTACATTTTACCTAAGAGTTAAGGACATGGCTTTGCAGGCAAACAGACAGGCTATCAAATCCTAACTTGCACATTTTTTTGATGGTTTTATTTGCTTTATCACTGTTAATAAATGACAACCACTTTCATTACACTCCCATGGGGTTCTCAGCACGTTTCTACATACACTGTGATTAATCTATTTCAAACACGTGCATAATATTGATGCTGGCAGTACCTACATTTTATAAGTGATGATACCAAAGGCTGAAATATTCTTCCAAAGCTTCAGGAGCTTCTCACTAGGATCTAGGTTTAGTGAATTTGTGTCACATGAAACTGCCATATTTTCTAAATTGAGGTGCGTGCGTGTGTGTGTATGTGTGTGTGTGTGTGTTTACGTGCAGGCATGCACGCACATGCATATGAGTAGTATATGTACTCATAATCATGAATGGAGGCTAAGGTAGATGTCAGGTGGTCTCCTTGATCATTTTCCAGCCCATTCCTTCCTGACACGATCTCTCCTTGAACCTGAATCTTTCTGTTTTTCAGGTAAGCTGACTGCCCGCAAGCCCCAGCCATCAGCCTGTTACTGCCACCACCCCAGAACTTTGATTACAGCATATATGACCATGTTGAGCTTTACATGGGGATGATGGTGACCCAAACTCAGGTCTCTATGCTTGCACAGCAAATGCTCTTCCGAATGAGCCATACCAGAAGTCCCCAAGTTCTCAGTTTGGGGCACCAGAGAAGGTCATTTACTGGAAATTTATTTGGGTTCATCCTCTTGAGGTGAAATCCCTTGGTTTTCTAGAACAGAACAAACACTCAAAGTGTTGTGATTGCTTTGTATCTGTCTACTGCCTTGGCCAGGTTTTCTGTCTAGCTTTTGTACAGCAAGTCAACTCTGGTTCTACAAATGAATTTAGGATAACTCTTCATTCAAGATCTTTGATGATCTTTAGAATGTTCTAAGTCTAAGTGAACGTCAAATTAACAATACGTATGAACATCAAAGGATTATGAAAATTACCTATTATAAATTAATTATCTTATAGACAATGTTTACTGCTTTTAAAACACTTGAACATGAGTTTTAAAACATTGTCTGTTATAAAAAATTAAATGAAAATATGTGAACAGTATATAAGTGTGCTCAAAACTAAATAAACTGTGTCTTTTCTACCATTTCAGACTGCCTCTCCACTTTTGTCGTCTCTGTTCTTCCCATTTCTTTCCATGAATAAGTCCCTTTTATCCCCTTTGAATTATGTGTACCTGTGTTGCTGTGCACGTGTTCAAATACAAGATAGTATAAAAGACATTGCTCATTTAAACCATAGCAATATACCCTTGACAGAATATTAATGGCCATATCATAAGGCAAAATGCATTTATTTAGTCCAACCTCAAAAATCCAATATTGAATGGGAAGATTCCACAACTCGCTCACTCAGTTCTCCTAGTATCTCCAGAGTTTTCTCAGCTTTAATGAAGAGTTCTACTATTTCCTCTGATTCAACAATGACATATTTTTAAACAATCCACAAGGCCTTATCTGTAGCATAATTTAATCATTCAGAATTATACTAGCGTAGATCTATTTGGAAGAGGCACAGGACATAAAGAAGAAAAGAGGAAATCAGAGAAAGGCAGAAGGGATGAGGGATAACACAAAGGGGTATCAAGAAGAGAGAACACAGATTCAAAATCTACGTTTCAGAAACCATGTGTTATAATGCACCTGTGAATATTGTCTTTTTTTCTCTAAGTGTGTGTGGTAAATACAAATATTGCTCTACAACTTCATGTTACAATTTCTGAGATTTTTGAACTAACATTTTCAACTTCATGTGTCATGAGTATTAATATTTTTCCTAAATAAAATTAGATTTTACAATATAACATTTTATTTTATAATATAGAACTATTTTGTTATTTTCCAATAAAAGCTTGTTTAACAGAGTCTTTGTATTAGTTATAGTTGTTTTCTGTATCGATAGTCTATTTTTGGTCCAAATTAAAAAAAAGCTAATCATCTCTAAACCCTAAATCATTAGGCTAGTTAATTTTTAAGTTGTGAAGGAAGGAGCTTTGTCCCTTTGGTAAAAGTCTCTATATAGCAGTATGAGCAGGAAACATTCTGTGCCTACATCACTTAGTAAGCATGCTATCAAGTTATTCTCTAGAAAACCAATTTGCTCAGCAAATCACAAAAATGCTCTCTTTACTTTCTTCTTTTATTTACTATAATAGAGCACTCTCTGTTTCCTCTCTCCCCTCTGGCACCAATAGCAAGAATCCATGTGTGGAAGGCTGTGGAACACACAGTGTACAGGTCAGCTCCAGGCCTGGAGAATGAGACAGTGTTTTATATGCACTTTTCTTTTTTGGAATAGCTCCTTATGTATGATTTGGGTTAATTACTGTCATCATCCTTCAAACCCTTGGCATGGCTTCTGTTTGGATAAGCAAATTTTGCATTGGTGTGAAGCCAAAAAATTAATTCTTAATGTAGCTGGACATAAAATGCAATGGAACCCAACTGTTAAAAGGGAATTAAGTCTTCCTAATTAGATTTAACTAACAAAGACCCAATATTTTATTGGACACTCTTATTGCTTTCCCAAAATAAATCCTATTATTTTTGTTTGTTTGTTTGTTTCCATGAGGACATTTTGCTGGACTCTGAAACTTTGCTGTAATTAGAAGGTTTATTTTTTTGAGTCTCTTTAAAAAAGACTATTTTATTCTAGCAAAACATTTTAAAAGCGAATCTTCTATTTATTCAAAACCTCAGGAAAGCTTGCATAGCATCCATTTATGTATTTTTGTAAGAGGTAAGTGAAATTCTAAAATCACCTTCCCTGCTGTAAGCATCTATTGCAAATAATCAAGTAAAGATGATGAAGGATGAGCGATTAGGAAAATCAGGAGGACGGAAAGCAAGAAGGGGCAGTCTAATGCTTTGATGACATTCTATTTTATTTTAGTCAAAGACATTACAATGAACTTAAGGAAATCAACGAATACATTGTACATGCAAAAAAGAAAGAAAGGTAACCCTTTTTAACTTTTACTAGAAAACAGGCCCGTAATCATGCTGTAGAGTGACAGTTCTGTATTGGGCATGTAAGTTGTGGGTATTCTTTAGACTTTGCAAAGAAGGGACTGAGAATGTCAGCGTCATCGAATGCCAGAGATCAGAGGGGAGATCAAAACTAGGAACATACATTTGGAGGAATTCCATGTAGAGGAGATATTTAAACTATAGGACTGGATGAGGAGACTGAGGCCTCATGATAGGAACAGCTGCCCATGACAAAGAGCAGTCCAAGGTCCCACGACCAACAGGAAATGACTCAGTGCCTTATTGAGTCAGAGACATTTGGTATATGTATGGCACTCCACCCTGACATAGCTATAATCTCCACATACCCTTGGCATAACTACCTTTTCAAAAAGTACTACCTCGTCTGTCTATGACTACATGCATGTTTAATATTATACAGCTCTGTGCTAATGGATGTTGAAGTTCTTGTTTCGCTGTAACCATTATCAACTTTTCATTTTATCAGCTATTATTAATGACTGTACCCTGGACTTCTAACCTTTTGTATTTGCATCCCCCTTATTGAAAGAATTTTCTTTTGTCATTCAAATTTCTGTTAGGGCAACTGAAAGGAAAAACTTAGGGAAAATAAATGAATAGCACGATTTTTTCAGTTTTTCAATTTATTTGCCTCTAAGGATATATAAATATCATATAGTGATATGTGATATGTGGTATATGGATTGTGAATTGTGATATATAGTATATAATATGTAATATACAATTTGTAAATAACATATAATATATAAAATAATGTATAAAATGTATATCTCCATTTTATATAAATTTTGTTTATATAATACATAATATATAATTTATAGAAAAATAATTATAATTCATATAATATGAAATACATAAATTTATTTTATATAATATATAATAATTTGTTATATTATATATATTATATATAATATATAATACAATATATATATTAATATATATAATATATATTACTTATATTTTATTATTATTATATATATAATAATACTTATATATAATATATATAATAATACTTATTATTGTATATATATTAATATATATACAATATATATTAATATATATAATAATATAATATAATATAATTAATATATAATACAATCAGGGACACTGTTGCACTATTTCCCCTACCTACCTACCCTATAGTCTTTGTTTTCTCCCCTCCCTTCCCCCTTCTTCCTAAGGAGAGAGTATCAGAACTAAGATGAAACGCCACATTTATATTTCTATGTCACTTATGCTGACGTGGTGATTGTTTTAGAGCATTGAGGAGTTCTGAGCTCTCAAGCTCTTCTAAACTTATATCTGCATAGCAAGTAGTTCTAGGAAATGGGGACAGTTTTGCATAAATCTAATTATATTAGCTTTATGCTACTGGAATTGCCTAAAGGGAGATGACAATCTAATGAAGATATGTTTTCTAAACTAAGTCATATCCATCTTACTTTAAAAAATTAAATGTCTTCATTTAACTTACAGTTTAGAACTGGAAACCAGTAAGTACTTTTTTATATCCATTTTAATATCTGTATCCTTTTTATAAGATGGGTTTTAAAAACCAAAACAAAGTAAATAGTATGTGATTCCCGTGGGCCTGGTGGTATTTTAATACTCACCTAGCATTTTATCCTGAGATTTGTCTCTCTGTGTAGTTCTAGAGATGATTAAACTTACTTATTTTAATAATAAGCTAGAGAGGAAGATGGAGGGTGAATTTATATCTGTATGAGCAAGTATCTCACAAAATATACATTTGATAGGAGAGTATACGAGTTGCATCCTAGGGCCTCCTGGGACCCCATTTGTTTTCCCCATTCCATTTCATCCAGAATGTAATGTACTAATACAACTAAGACCTAATACTGAAAAACTCCATAGAGAATAAATTCTTATTAGGATAGTAGAGTGAGATTCTTTCTTAGAAGGACCATGTACTACTACTCAATAAAAAACCAGGACAGTAGCCCTACAACAATGTAAGGCCGCCAAGATGACCCAGTGCTGAGACATGCTTTTGTGGCTGCCTGATGTCCTGAATTTGATACTGTCAAATTATCATGGCAAGAGAGAACCAGTTCCCAAAAGTTGCTCTCTCACTACCATATATATTCTATGGAACATGCATTCTTTCCTCCATACATATAACACTAGTAAGTTTGCCAAATTCCAAACGTATGTGAATTTATTGTTATGGAGATCATAAAAAGCAGAATGACATGATCTCCAAACCAGTCTAGTATCACATAGTTCTCTATATCCATAAATTAACTCCTAATGTGTAGATCTACCCTATTAGAAAGTTACTAGTTTTCCTTTCTCTACAGCTGAAAGACAGAGACACTGAATGCTTAGAGTCACACAAACCAAGGGTCCACACCTAAAACTAGCTGGACTAGAAGATCCAGTATTTGTTAGTAAATTTATTTGTAAGACAAATGCTCCAAGGTTAGGTAGATTTTCAACTCCCATATTACAATGCACAAATTCCTAAATATCAGATTTCATACATATTATTAAAAGGGATTTGTATTTAGAGATCTTTGATGACTCATGTATGAATTTTAGGCATGACTGTTTTTATTTCTAGAAACAATCATCCTAGAAAGAGTCAATCTACTAGAAAGAGTCCAATTTAACTCCATTGATTTAGTAAAATATCGGTGGTGGGGGCACTGTTTAGAAAATGACAATTCAGTTCAGAGATGTTTCAGGCTTTCTTCCCCAGGCTCTAATAATATTTAAATTTAAATATTTGTGATGTATGGTGTGCTTCCACATGCATTGTACAAACAGTAGAGCAAAATGAGCTCAAAAGGTAAAGAGAATCGACAAACATTCTCATAGTTTGCGGAAGGAAAATTACCACCCAAAGAAAATAAACGACTCTCTTGAAATCCACAGTCATCATGGAGACATGGAGGGTAGGGTAAAGGATTCTTAAATTACTTGAGAAAGAATTCCTGGACCTCCCTGTTTGCTCACAAAATGCAAGATGGGCAGGATAGTACTGTTGGCACAATGATTTCATCACATGGCTGGAAATATGGCTAGAGAAAGCCAGTGTGGGTGTTTTTCTAAGGCGTGGAATATGACAGATGACTAAAGTGCACCAAACTGCATGAACTCAGGAACAAATTCAACTCCCTTGCACCACACTCACTGAACTGAATGAATGAACTCAACTCAACTGACTGAACAGAACTGACTGACTCTCTCCCTGCACTGCCCTTAAATAGCATCTCTTTCCTTTGCTGTTCTCATGAGAGTTGGCCATATCCTAGCTCTGACTCCTTCTGTCAAATATTTCTCTGATTCTGCTCCTCCACTTGACATCACTTTCAAACATGACTGATTATTTTTATCTACATTGTATTGGACTAAAGGTGTGCACTAAAAGCACATCTATATTCCAGCCATAGTAGCTATGTTGCTGGATTAAAATTCCTCTACAATTATTTTATACATATTCATAAAATTTAATTAAATATATTTATCTTTGGTTCATTTCAATAAGTAAAGACATTCGTATATTATTTCTTCGGATATATCCATTTTAGAACATGTATTAATTAGCAGAGCCTCTATCTTAGCAAATCTGTAAATAGATACCATAATGGAAAGCAAATGATTTTGTCATGAAATAAGACTTAAGCTCACTTCATATATTGTGAATTCAAAGTTCCTTTGCATGTGAAACAAGGATATTGCTAGTCTCACAAGTTTGCTATAGGAACTAAAGACATAATAAGAGAAGGAACACAACAAGAAAGCAGAGACAAATGAATCCCATGTTTGGTCCCTTTACAAAACAACTGATTCATCATTATTTCAATACTAATATATTACATTTTAAGATGGAAATAAGAAATGAGGAGGGTTTTTTGTTTTGTTGAATTTTTTTGTTTTGTTTGTTTTTGTTTTCTTCTTTGTTTAAGTTTTTGTTTGTTTGTTTGTTTTTGCTTGGCTTGTTTAGTTGGAGGGGGATGTGCAGGTAAAACTTACCAAGATACCACTTTGAAAACATAACTAAAACCAATTATAAAGAATTTACCTACATTCAACTTAGCACGTACAATGAAATAATAATTACACATGCCGGACACAAGCATGAACCTTAAAAAATTTGTGTATAAAATATTCGCTTGGGGTTGGGGATTTAGCTCAGTGGTAGAGCGCTTGCCTAGCAAGCACAAGGCCCTGGGTTCGGTAACCAGCTCCAAAAAAAAAGAAAAAGAAAAAAAAATTCGCTAAAGTTTATTCTAAAGTTTTTCCAGGTAAAATCTGTTTACTTTGACTAGACATGGAGTTAAGAGAACCGGAAGTCTTGGGTCAGTGTTCGGTGGAGCAGCCTTCCGTTGCCCTTCTAGAAGGCACATGTTCTTCAAAACGCACAAGGACTTAATCACTTTTTCAAAATTCTGCTTTCTAACATGAACATCCACAACTGACACGGTGTCATCAGGAGATGGATGACAGTCCCACTGTGCACAGCCCTGGACAGACACCGGATGCTTCTGGCCCCCGCTTATAGTCAGACTGTGGGACGGGGACAGGGAAAGCTCAGAGAAAATGCGCTTATCTGAAAGCACAGCAGGTGCAGATGTCAACCTAAAATGGATTCTCAAAATGTTCTTGAGATTCCTACGCCCAATCCCATCTGATTCTTCCTAGTTCTAGTAGGATTTCCAAAGGTCTGCCCTGGACCCTGATGTCTGAAAAATACTGGACAGGAGCCTTAGCTGCCAACTTTCCACAATCTGACACCGGCAATCATTTTTAAATTGACACATCGGAAATTGATAATAATAACTAAATTACCAAGGCAGTAATCAACATGTCCTATTTTCTCATGGAGAAAGATTGGGACAAGTCTCGTTGCCAAAGTGCAACTCTAAGAGGCTAAATTAATGAATATTTATCACTATGTGGGAATTAAAGTTGATGTGTATCGCTGCATATGGGGAATTATTCAGCTGACTCATTTGCGTTCAGTGTTTACAGAGCATGTTTTGAAGCCCTCAGTGCACAGAAGGACTTAGTCAATCACCCATAAATGTAAAACGGCACTGCCTACTCAAATAACTGAAGGTAACAACATTTTTGGGTAACATGCTACCTTTGAGTCCCATATAAGGAAAATAGAGGTCATGACTTATAGCATTGGGAAAAATAAATAAAAATGGGTAAAAATCATTGTCCCATATGCATGTGACTTGCACTCATTTCTATGTCAATGACTGGTCTATTGCTTCGCATTCTAATGTATCCTGAAAGTCTATACACGAAGGTCTAGGCCTATGAGTGACTTCCCATGTTTAGAAGCTCTTATTGTGCAAACCTTGTTCCTCTATTTAAAACTATTGGTTAAATAAAATTGGCTACAGCCAATTACCGGAAGGACTAGAGGTAGGCAGGTTAGGGGTGACCTGGTTGGAGGAGGAGAGAGCAGAAGGGAAAGAGGGAGAAGGGGAAGGGGAAGGAAACTGCCTGGAGGGGAGATGGACCATGAGCACATGGCTAGGAGAAACAGCAAGTAATCTGGGCTACACCACTGCGGACGTAGCCAGGCCTGCAGATCGAAGAGCCGATTAGGGGTGACCTCTAGTAATTGTCAAAGCCAAACAAAATAACCACAGTCCGAGTCTCATTTATTTGTAAACTAGATGGGGATAAGCTTAAATTGTTCATACTACATTTCTTTGTTGTTTTTAATAGTTCCAATTTATAAATGGGGGAGTTATTGGATAAATATTGAATAAAAACCTTTGGTACAAATTTAAACACTGGACCAGGTCAGTCTTAGCCTTGTCACCACTGAATTCATCTCCCGTCAAGTTCAGCCTCTGCAGTTACCTCATTTATTCTCCTATCTGCAAACCTTGGATACCCACGTCTCCATTCTCACCCTTCATACTCCTAAGCATAAACCTGGAACACTTACAGTCCTGCACACACTTGTCCCAGAACAGCTGGCCCTCTCAATGCTGCCCTCTAGTGACTGTGATTTGCCAACTCTTCTAACCTGCTCCTTTGTACTGTGCATGAGGCTGCTCTGCCTGGGAGCTTGGATCATCCCGGAGACAGTCATCTAAGAAGCTCATTTAGAAAGGTTCTTTCTCCCTCTAGTCCAAGTAAAGTGATGCATTCTCTTCCTCCTGCCTTGCAATGTTTTATTTATCTATCCCATTGTTAAAATAAAACTCTATAAATGGGACATTATTCTCTCTCATTAGTCTATGAGCTCCCACCGTATTGATCCACTCTTCCCTACATCCAGCGTGTAATATTAAATGATTAGAAGAGATAATTGACTAAAATCATTGACAAAAATCCAGTAAACAAAAAACTCTTTGAATGGAGGCTGACAGTTCTCTTATCATTATGTACTTCCAGAGCAGAAGGAGGCCACATAATATTAATTAATACATGCTTGCAGTTAATTAAAGGATATCAAAAGAAAAGATCAATAAAAGCAGGGGAGAACTTTGCTTTCGATGTCTGATTATGTCCTTATGCTGGCTAATCCTGGTTGTCGCTTTGATTGTTATCTGGTTCAGCTAAGTAACGAGCCTCTGTGGGGTCTGTGGGATATTTCTTGAAAGGGCCAACAGAGGGTGGGAAGGCCCTTCCATAAAAGGGCAGCAACTTCCTGTCTGCCAGGTTAATAGTGACAAAAGGTTTATCAAACCCCGCTTGCCTTGCCTGCCGCCTGCCACTGCCGCCTGCCGCCTGCCCGCCTGTGCCGCCTGCATTGCTGCTGTTTTATCTTTATCCCCCACTGCCTTCTCCCACCCTCTTGCTTGCCTGCCCGCCTGCCCGCCTGCCCCTGCCCCGCCTGCCTGCCCTGCCCGCCTGCCCCGCCTGCCCCGCCTGCCTGCCTGCCTGCCTGCCTGCCTGCCTGCCGTCTGTCTGTAACACTAGATTGCTGCCTGCTGCTGCCAACCATCCTCTTCTGACATCAAAATCAAGCATTTTCTGCTTTTCATCATGGACAAAAGGCCTGTAGCCCTCTAGGAATCCTTTAGGTCTTCAGTGCGGGATTGAGATTGCTGAAGTATTTATTCAGTCTGGTGGACTGAGCAATCATTGGATGCCCACTTCTCCAGAGTACAGACTGCCCCTGTCCAGATAAAACAGTGTAAAACCAATTGAATATATCCCTTTCAAAATATAAGTATGTAAAATTATTCTATTGGTCTACTGTGCTCATCATATGTGTAAAGAGATTTGTTTTAAAATGAGCGATTCACTGTTTGCTTTAAAGTGTCTAAGTATTCCAGAAGGAATGTGTCTTAGTTAGGGTTTTAGTTCTATGAACAGAAACCATGACCAAGGCAACTCTTAAAAGGACAACATTTAGTTGGGGCTGGTTTACAGGTTCAGAGGTTCAGTCCATTATCATCAGGCAGAGCATGGCAGCATCCAGGCTGAATGGTGCTGAGTTCTACATCTTCATCTGAAAGCCACTAGGATAAGACTGGCTTTCTGACAGCTAGGAGGAGGATCTTAAAGCCCATGTCCCCAATGCTTCACTTCCTTTCACAAGGTCACACCCACTCCAACAAACCCACACCTCCTAATAGTGCCACTCCATTTCTGAATGTAGTTCATTCAAGATGTAGTTGACAACCAGGAATACCCGTCACAGAATGTAATTGTAAAAAAGCAAAAATTATGATTAATATTTCGATATTAATTTGAAAACCCAATTTTGTATTAAAAATGCTTTATGATTCCATACCGTCTGATCTTTCATGTTTTTAAAGACTGAGAATTGCCAAAATAATGTTCGCTTTGCACTAACAAATTTGAATTTGAATTTCTTTATGGCATTAGCTATGTTATCTCACTCAGAGACAGTGAAGATGTGAGAAAAAAATCCAGAGGTTGGAAAATAATAAATATATTTAATATTATTAAAAAACATTGTACCTGCTATGATATTGACTATGAATATATCAGCCTTGTCACAGGTAAATTTTGGTTATTCTGGATTCCAAATATTTCTGCTTCATAGGGTTATGCTATATTACAAATTTTACTTAGGAATTTAGAAACTATGGCATGTCTAGAGAATGCTGAAGAACTGAGAGCACTCACTAAGGATGGTTTATCTTAACAGTAATGTGTATTATAAGCAAAGGATGCTTTTGCATTCATTCATGCTTAATGGAGATTTTTAGTAATGAGTTGATAATCCCTATGGGTTTTTACTTGGTTGCTAATCTTTCTCTTCTATTTAACTTTAAAACACAGAGCAGAGTAACAGATATTCATCAACACAATGAAACCAAAATAGAATGAAGAGTGTGACTACAGTTATGGAGATGGTTAAAAGCTCTCATCATACAAATAAGAGGAACAGGGTTCGGGCCACAAACCTGTGAAAACGCTGGGTGGACATGCCCACCGGCCTGTGATTGACTCTAGGCTTAAAGTAGAGACATGTTATTCCTGGGGAACCTAGCTGATGAGACTAGATTTATTAGTGAGTCTCAGTTTCACTGAGAGTCTGACCCAAAGAACAAGGTAAAACAGTGACGGAGGAAGATTCCCAATGTCAGCATGCATGTGTACACAGAAGCAACATCACACTTAAAAACACCTCATACACATATACACATATACATATGAAGAAAAAAGGAATGAAACAATAAGTAAAAGGATTGGGAAAATTCTTTCACTTAAGCATGAATGAGCTAGTGTGGAGATGGCTAAGTAAAGACAACAGCCAGAGTCTCTGAACTTGGCGGTCTGCACTAGCTGTCCCAGCCTTGACTCTGTGATGTGGAAAAACCTTTATTAGAAATGGACCTGAGTAGTAACTCATGATTGAAAGCTAAAATGTTGACATTCTAATTGGTTAACTGTATTCCTCCACTGGATATTAAAGACAGAATTGCTTTTTTAGTGTTTTCTAGTAAGCTAATTATAAATGATTATTTTTCTTTAATATTGTATCTTTCACAAGTCTTCTATAATGAGGTTATTGTTATTTTGTTTTTAAGATGAAGCAGAGGTTTTATATCGACGTTGGACACAGAAACCTAACAGGAGGAAAAGAGTCCCAAGAACAAGGAAGAGTCACTTGTTTTTCCAGTCAGGAGTTTAATAAAAATACTAAGCTCTAATGTCTGTAACACGTACACAGAGGGCCTTGGGTAGACCCATGCAGGTCCTGTCATTGCTGCCTCAGTCTCTGTGACCTCACAATCACCTTGCTTAGCAGATTCAGAAGGCTGTGTTCTGCTGTCTTCCATCCCCATTGACTTTTACAATCTTTTACCTCTTCTTCTAGAGGATTCCCTGAACTCTGAGAAAAGAGATTTGACGGGGACCTCCAATTTAGCCTCTCTCTGCACATAATGTCTGTCTGTGGGTCTCTGCATCTGTTTCCTTCTGCATAGGAGGGAGCCTCTCTGATGAAGAGGCACCATTTTATAAGAATGACAATATCATTAGGGATCACTTTATTAAGATATTGTTAGACCAATAATGTTTGGTTTTACCTTAGGTGTCTAGACTATCTTGCCTCTGGTTCTTGGTTACCCAGGCAGTGTCATATTTGGTTTCCTTCTCATGGCATAGTCATGAGCCAACATTGGTTGTCTACTCTCACAAGTTGTGTGCCACCATTGCTTTACCATATTTTGTAGGCAGGAAAGATTGTGGGCGAAAGATGTTGTGGCAGCACTGGCAGCCATATTTCTTTTTTGGTAGTCTGCAAGAATGTGTTTTGGCACCAAAGAGACTAGAATGTAGGGGGGAAGCTCCGTGTTGGCATCAGCTCTTCTCCATGTTCAATGAGTTGTGTGAACATAGCTCTTGGGAGTAGGAATGCTCAGTCAGTTTGCAGAAAGAAACTGCCATGGTGTCATGGATTCTTTGGGGACCCTCTTGGTCAGTGACTCAATGAAGGCAATCCATTACCTCCATTGTAAGCCTTGCCTGGCTACAAGGTGAGTGTCCCTTTTGCTCCACACCCTTTCCAGCATGAGTTCTCATTTATGCTAGTAATCTTAGTCAAATCTGGCAGGTGTAGGATAGAATCACAAAGTAGTTTTGATTTTGCATTTCCCAATAGCCTCAACACCATAAGGATGCTAAGTATTTCTTTAACTGTTTCTCAGCCCTTTGAGGTTCCTTTATCAAGAGTTCTCTATTTAAATCTGTAGCCCATTTTTTTATTAACTTGAGTATTTCTTATATACATTTTTAATATTTTCCCTTTCCGGGCAAACATCCCCTCCTCCCTTCCCTCCATGGGTGTTCCCCTCCCCCATCCTCCCCCTTGCTGCCCTCCCCCAACAATCTAGTTCACTGGGGTTCAGTCTTAGCAGGATCCAGGGCTTTTCCCTTCCACTGGTGCTCTTACTAGGATATTCATTGCTACCTATGAGGTCAGAGTCCAGAGAGTCAGTCCATGTTATAGTCTTTAGGTAGTGGCTTAGTCCCTGGAAGCTCTGGTTGCTTGGCATTGTTGTACATATGGGGTCTCGAGCCCCTTCAAGCTCTTCCAGTTCTTTCTCTGATTCCTTCAACGGGGGTCCTATTCTCAATTCAGTGGTTTGCTGCTGGCATACGCCTCTGTGTTTGCTGTATTCTGGCTGTGTCTCTCGGGAGAGACCTACATCCGGCTCCAGTCGGCCTGCACTTCTTTGCTTCATCCATCTTGTCTAATTGGATTGTAGCCCATATTTTAATTAGATTGCATGCTTTTTGATATCTAGTTTCTTGAGGTTTTTAAACATATTTTGGGTATTAGTCCTCTATCAGATGTGAAGTTGATAAAAAAATCTTTTCCCACTTTATAGGCTGCCTCTCTGTCATATTGACCATGTTCTCTGTCTTATAGAAGCATTTCAGCTTCATGAGGTCCAACTGTTAATTGTTGATCTTAATGCCTATATTATTTCCAATCAGAAAGCTGTCTCCTGTACCAATGTTTTCAAGGCTATTCCCACTTTTCTTCTCTCAGGTTTGATATGTCTATGTCATATTGAGGTATTTGATCCACTTGGACATAAGTTTTGTACATTGTGATAAATATATTCATACTTCCATATGTATTTGCAAACCTCCAGTTTGACCACTATTTGTTGAAGATGCTTTCTCTTTTCCAGTGTATATTTCTGGCTACTTTACAAAAAAATCAGGTGTATGTGTGCTTGATTTTATACATGGGTCTTCATTTTGATTCCACTGATATAAGGGCCTGTCTTTATGTCAACAGCATGCACTTTTTATTACTATATGTCTTTAGTATAAAGTGAAATCAGGAATGGGGGTACCTCTGGGAGTTCTTTTATTGTTCAGAATTGTTTTAGTTTTCCTTTTTTCATAAGAAATTGAATACTGTTCTTTGATGTTTGGTGAAAAACTGTGCTGGAATTATAGGGATGGCCTTGAATCTGTAAATTGGTTTTGCTAGGATGACCATTTTCACTGTGTTAACCCTACTGATACATAAGCATGAAAGATGTATCTATCTTCTGATATCTTCTTGAGTTTCCTTCTTCAAAGAGTGGAAATGCTTTTCATACAAGTCTCACTTGCTTGGTTAGCGTTACCCCTGAGATACTTTGTATTATTTGAGGCTATTGTAAAAGATATTGTTTCCCTGATTATTACTGATTGTGTTTTTAAGCTGATGACCAGGTAGCTACAGTTTTAAGTGCTGATTTCTGGGTTAGTCTTCGCTCAGCGGATGTTTTGTTCTTTGATTTCTGTTTCCTCTCTGGATTTTGGAGTGTCATGGCTGTGTGTTGCCTGTTTTACTGGTATACACAACCGGTGTGTTCACAGAAAATACTTCCTGATGTTGGAGGATAGATACAGGGAAGAGTTGGGGATGGGTCTAGGGAAAGAGAGAGAGAGAGAGAGAGAGAGAGAGAGAGAGAGAGAGAGAGAGAGAGAGAATGCTCTGAGGTTGCCTACCTGGTTTTTTGATGTGTTTGAGCAGGCAGCTGCAGAAGGGAGCTGGACACAGTGAGGACTTGGAGGAGGGAGATGAGGAAGAGATGGCCTTTGGGGTCCATAGGAAATATGAGTGTGGGTAGGGTGGGCAGGACTGCTGCTGGTGACTGCTGCTAGGGTCAAGACTGAGGGATTCATTCTAGAGGAACAGAGAGAAAAGAGGTCTGAGGGTATCCCACCTGATTTTCCAGCAGGAGTTATAAGGAGTTTTTTTAATTATAGTTATATTAGCTCTTCAAGATTCCAGTTAAAACCTGTTAACATTTTTTAGCATAGCTGAATGTTCTTTTATCCCTAGGTTATGACAAATTATACTTTCCTTGTTTTTCTTTTATCTCTGATCTCTATTTGGTAATTGATCCAAATCAGGGAGGAGAACACAATAGTTACTCATAAAATGGTTTCTGTGTGATAGAGCTGAAGAGAATGTTTTCTTGCAAAATGCAAGTTTGAGTCAAGTTATGCTAGGAAACGTAAGAGAGCCTTCCCCCTCCTAAAGGAAAAAAAAGGTCAAAATACTAAAGGAAAATACTAAGGAAAACAAGAATTTTAGTGTTCCATGTTAAATGAGTATATTACTACCATGGTTTTGCCTTATTGTATCCTAGTATAATGCCAGCATATATGAACTATTTGTATAATTAGTGTATTGTGGTGGTTTGAATGAGAATGGCCCTCCTAAGTTCATATGCTTGGATGCTTGGTCTATAGTTGGTGGAACAGTTTAGGAAGGATGTGGAGGTCTGACGTCATAGAACAGGTTTTTCTGTCATTAGGGATAGTGTTTGAGATTTCAAAAGCCCATGCCAGACCTAGTCTCTTTATATCTCTGCTTTATGCTTGCATTTCTATGTAAGCCTTCAACTTCTGGCTGTACACACTGGGGTGAGGAGAGAAGCCTTCCCTGAGGCTTTTGGTGTTACAGCTCTCTTAGACAATATTCAGTGGAACAGCTTGTTTCTTTATTTGGGGTAAACAAGGGCTATCTGAACCTTAGAGAGTAGGAAGAAGTTTTCTTAGGGTGAATGTATATGGCTGGGGCCTAAAGTGTTGGGAATGTCTCATTTGCATGGAGAGGCTTTCCAGGTGCTTGTAGTAGTTCAGGTTCTTATGAGGAGAAAGGGAGCTGAACCTGTAATTTAACCAAGAACTATGGGACATTTTTCAGGTAGAGAATGTGGAGGTAGGATTCCCCAGATATGGTCAGGTGGAGATGAGGAAGCTCTGCTGGAAAAGGGAGTTCTCTATGTTGTTTTGAGCTCAGGGAGCTGTCAGGTCATGGTAGATTTTAACCATAGGGTTGTTCAGCAGTCATGGACTCACACAGCGAATCTGTTAGCAAGCCCCAATTAAATGCTTTTTTAAAATAAAACAAACAAACAAAACCCAATAAGTTGCCTTGGTCATGCATTGTGCCTCTTTCCAGCAATAGAACAATACCTAGGGGACAGACAGACAGACACAGACACAGACACACACACACACACACACACTTAATATTCCATTACACATAATTCAGCAAAATTGCCAAGTTTATTTCCTATGTAAAAGTGTAGAATGATCATGGAATTCTCTTTTAATATTATATACGCTTAGTAAAATTTCCTTCAAATAGTTACCTTGTGCTTCCTGTTTACTTTGGAGTTCAATTCCGGTGTTTGGATTTAGTATAAATCTTTGGCAACAAATGCTGAATACATTACTTACAGGTGAAGTGGTTTAAGTAAGAGAAATGTGTCCCCAAACTCTGGAGACAATGTTCCTCCTGTCTGACGAATACTTCCTTCTATAGACTCTGTCCTTGGTTTGTGGGTAGATGCCCTCCTTTTGTGCTTTCAATAGTGTGCCTTTTGTGCATGGGTCTCTGTTTCAGCCCTTCTCATCTTGATAAGGTTCCCAGTGATATGGAGTTATGGTCTACTCTAATGAGATTGCTTTAGCCTAAAGCTATTTCTATATACAGTCACATTCTGAACTATTAGAGGTTATGATGTCAATATATGATTATCAGGAGAACAAAAATCATAATTTTGTATTGAGAAAGTTTTAAGTTGCATATTTCATGTTGGCAACTCTATTAGAATGGAAGGAAACACATTAAGAGTAGGCTTTGTGATAGTTTTATTGTCTATAACGCTGACAAAGCCTCTCCCAACATCAATATCCTTATCATTAGGCTGAACACAAGTGGGGCCATAATCAAAGAAGCTTTCTGATAGCCAAAGCCAACTGTGATGGAATTTACTTCATGATTGTTGTATTTCCAGGAAACTCTTTCTAGAGGGAAACCTGTGTAGTATAAGTCTATATTGTGTACATCCATCAGTGTTCCTTGTGGGTTTTATGAAATAAATTATATTTCAGATTAGTATATGACAATATTCTGTATAAAATATCACAAGTTACTTTTGTTCTTCTAAAAATGAAGCTAGGCTGCTTGAATTGAGTCTTACCTTATAGTTCACACTGTATATTCTACTTAAATAAGGTTACTTGACTATTTTGAGGATTGCACACTCTGCATAATAGCAGATGCCTAAAGTGCTTTCGGAGGCAGGTTTCTATGCAAGCACTAGCCATTTGATTTGTAGAAAATACTTTTAAGAGTGAAGATGGACATTGAATTCTTCTTTGTTGAACAAGCAAGAGACCAAATGGCTTTTGATCAAAAACACTAACAGATCAAAAAACAGATCTGACCTGATTTTAACCCAGAAGTAACTAATCCTGAATGCTCTTGAAAGGTAAATAATCTAACCTTTGATTAGGACAGCATCTTAAAACACTCTACAGACGAAATACATTTTGGATAGTTGTGACATATCCAGCAAGATAAGCAGAAAATAAAGTAAGACAAATAACACAGATGGAAAGATTTGACGGCAGTGGAGTGGTTATTAAAAAACACGAAATATTTCTTTAAGGGGCATGGTCTTTTATTGAAACTAGAGTAGTTGAGTAACACCTGATGAACCATCAGAGATATGGTACATCTTCGTATTTATTGTTATTTATTTATTTATTTATTCTCCTTTCAGATGTAAAGGAAAATTCCTTTTTGTTCTTATTCATGATGAAATACATTAAAGTGGAATTCTTGCATTTCAATAAATGGCCTCTAAATCTCTGTTTCATCACAGTGCACTGGTACACCACGTCCTGAAGGATTAAGCTACAAGAGCAGGGCCTGATAGGAGCTTGGAGAAAGGAGAAGAGCCAGCTGTCCTAGAGAGAATAGTGGCCTCAGTCTGAACACTGTGACCTAAAATAGGCCTCAATCACATGTGAAACATTGAGATAAAGTTGTTAGCAAAAATTATTGATGATCTATGGCTCACCTCATTACAACGGTCATTTTATTGAACCAAGTATTATCAAAATAAAACCTAATAAAGTCAAAATGTTAAAATTGAGAGAAATATTGCCAAGATGGTATCCTCCAAATTTTGCCATTGATTACTACCAAATGTTTTCCATAGGCCAACATAACCACAGAAACACATAAACTCCTTTAACTTGGACCTCTATAAGTTAACATCAATAAGGTTATCTCTACTGAATGATCAGAGACAATGACATTATTATGGCTTCTTTTATCATCACGATCTCTTTGATTACAAGAATCCAAACATATCCGAGATAATCTCTAAATGTTGCAGTATGAGATGTAACAGTCAAAAGGAAAGAGCTGGTAGGCTTGGTTGCTGGGGAACTGGCTGTCTTTGCTGGGACCTGACTAGGTCTTTACGCATCACCTTATCCAATCCATACCACAGGGTTGACAGCAAATAAAACCTGCACCTGAAATCATGTTTATCTTTATCAATTTCTAGTGAATTTTCAAGACCAAATAAAAGGATATCCCATTCCAGATGTTTTATTTACTTTCCACATGAACCAGATTTTGTTGGCCTTTTTTGCTTTTATTCATTGTAATAGCTTATCTTAATATTGGTCAAAACTGTTTTTGGTTTTTTGACTCAGTGGACTGAACAGTGAAAGAAGAAATATCTTATTCATGCTTGGTCCCATGATACTGTAGTGCATACTACATGCTCTAGACTTTTTGAGTGAAAATAGCTCAAAGCACTAGACAAAAACAAAATGAATGCATCCCTTATGTGTTTCTAGGAGAAATCACATTCATCTTAAAATATCAATGAGGGTAATTGCGATCATGAAGAACACAAAGCTAATAGGAAAGTCTATTTCAGGATGAAGTGCATTAGATTAGGTGACAAAGCTGTTCATAAACATTTCCCTAAAAAAGAAAAAACACAGAGTTCGAACATTTGATTCTAGGGTAGGTATCAGAAATGATGCAAGGAAAAATAATTTAAATTCTTGTCTCTGAAGTCCTGGTTCTCAATCACCCAAATGCGGCCACCATTTGATATAGTTCCTCATGTTATAGTGAACTTCAACCTAAAATACTTCTACTGTCACTTTATAACTGGAGTTTTGCTACCGATATGAATCATAAGGTAAATATCTGATAGGCAAGATATTTGATCCCAGTGAAAGACATTGTTCAACCCCAAGGGGGCTGCAACCTACAGGTTGAATACCACTGCTCTAAAGGAAAAGAATCAAGAAGTATTTAAGGTTAAGAGGAAAAATATATTATTTAGAAAGAAAAGGAGTTATTTTTCTCAGAGAGGAGAATAAAGTAAGTGTGGAGAGAAGCTGGTTTCAGATACATGAAGATATATGAGGATAGTGTTTAACCTAATTGTTAATTACACCTAAAGAAAAACTCAGTGGGAAATCTCAGGCTTTAAAACAAAACAATACACCCAAGTAAGAACTTGTTTATTTCTTCTAGTATCTTCATAGTGTTTAAGAATAGAACAAATGACTGAACAAGATTACCTCACGATTAACAGTCTCTGTCTTAAAGTAATGCATTAATATTATTTTTATGAATTTTTTTTTGGTTAGCTCAAAGATCCTCTGCATGAGCAGCTCAAAAAAATGTACAAAGCACCCTGGACATACTTAGGGCCTTTCAATGAATGAAAATTTAAAAGCTAATCAATTTATAAATTTATACTCATTTGTTTATAATTGGTTGGAATTCAGTTAAAAATCATCAAACTATTATTATGAACACTCATAAATGATTTGTTGAGTAATCCGGAGGACAATGTTCTACTAATCCATCCATAGATAATCAATTTTATGGATATCAAGTGTTTATTATAAACTAGGGATGCCTATTGACTCCTCGGAAATTCAATCAACTTTTGACACTGATGACAATTGTCATTTCAACCAGGAAATGGTAGAAATTGGGTAGTTAGTGCTACCTTTCTTTGGACAGCCCCATTTTTTTATTCTCTGAGAAAGGCAGACAGCACGAATGATTTTTCAGACCAAACTAGCCTGGTGACAAACACTGAAGGTCCCTCTGGATTCTTTACACTAAGACTGCTTTAAAAGAAGAGAAAAATTACAAGGAGCTTTTTGTTTTGGCCATGATCATATTTAATGGTCTGTCCAAAGTAAAGTCATTGATGAAAGCAGGGAAATTGTATTTCACACTTTCTTTACACATCTAAGCTTTGAAATATGTGCATGGATAATTAAAAAGTGCTTCAACTGTGGGAAATACTTAACAAAAATACCAAAATATCATAAAGATACAAAGTGTAAGGACAGTGTAAGAAGCCTTATTAGTTTCAGTATATTCATTTTATCACTCTCTAAACACTACAAGACAATTCTGCACTAAAATTCTAAAGTCTCCTCTGATGAAAACTTACTCCTCTTTAGTGTAGGAAACCCTGTTTTGTCCCATGAGAAAAGCATTAGTAGACTCAATAGCATGATCTAGGAAGGAAGACAAATTCACTGGTGCATTTTATAGTCGAACCAATTACCTTACACCCAGAAGTCCAATAAATATTGAATGCAACGAGTAAGTGCTGACCTCCTGTGAGTTTGTTTAATATTTTGAGCAAAAAGCTCCTCAGAGTTCAGAATATCTTCCAAATGGCCCAACAGATAGTCTCATCTATCAAAATAAACAGAGGGAATTTATTTAGGGTTCATTTAAAATGTATAGCGTAAGGTATATGTTGTGATTTACAATGTAAGTAAATACTATTAGGTAATCATAAAATATTTATATAATTATAGCCCATGTAATTTGAATTGTTTAAAATTTATGAACAGATTCATTAATTTGAAGTATGAGAAAAATGTAATTTCAAAGACCAATGATCAAAGGAAACATCCATGCAGAAAGACATGAGAAGAAGCAGAAAATACTCAGTATTACTGAAAAATTGTAACCAGTTAATCAGTAATTGTAGTAATGTAGGACATTCCAGATTTGTCATATGTAGCTGAGAAAGTTACCAATATTGAAGACATATAATGTGATGCTCTAATATATGTTCACATTTTAAAGCAATCATTCCAATTAAGCTAATTACCATAACCATCATTTTACACAGTTTCTTTCCTGTGTAGTCTGAATATAATATACCTGCTTTCTAGGAAGATTTCATCTGCACACTCCATTGCCATGACCACAGTCTCTTGCTACACATTGGCTCTCCAGGACACATTCATTTAATGATGATTTTTTTCCATTCCCTCTTTCCCATCCCCTGACCCTTTTAATCACTTTCTATGTTCTGACTCTGTAATTACTTTGCACCGCACATACTGGCTAGATTATGCAGTGTTTGTCTTTCTAAGCTTTAGCTCTTGGAGTAATATAAAGCCCTATTATGCACCCTTAAATTCAGTACCAATTAGCATTCTGTGTGTGTGTGTGTGTGTGTGTGTGTGTGTGTGTGTGTGTCAGTGTGTGTGTGTGTTACAAACATTCTTATCCATTCCCCTATTGTCGGACAGCTAGGTGAGTTTCTCTGTCTTGGTTACTGTGAACAGGGATTTAATGAGTTGATTCCATCACAGGTCAGTCATAGATTGGATTTTTTGGGAAAATGCATGCAGTTGTAGATAATGTCCATATTAATTTCATTCCTCCTATCAGGGTACAAAGGGTCCTTTCTCCACAGTTTCATGACCCTTGTTGTGCTTTGATCTATTGAAAATGGCCATCACTTGAAATAGTGATATTGTGATCTAGAAAGTTTAAGTTTTAAAAGGAACCTTAAGAATTATGGCTGCATTTGCTCCTAATGAAAACCAGAACATTAGTTTGGACAATAATGACCTAAAATTATCCTAAAGTATGTATAAAAATTTTAGTTGCAATAAGAAAAATAAAGTTTTCTTCATGAAAATGATATGTGTGAAATCTCTAGTTTGCTTTTATTTCATGTTACTGTTAACAGACAAAGCATAATGGGTTCTGCATTTCTTCATCAAATATATCATAGCATATATATAAAATCTTCCTCCTACCTCCTTTTTATGTTAGACTAGGACTCTATCACTGATTGTCTGAAAGCACGTAATTGTTTATTTACTGAGATCTACAGGAAATCGCAAAGTGTTGGAGAACGCTATGCGATATCCACCCTTCAGCTAAATTCTGCTTTAAAAAACAAAACAAAAATGTGAATCTAAGATGTGATCTTTGCACTAGGGTGGTGGCCTGGGAAAACCAACCGTAAAAGCATCATGCTGACAGTACTTTCCTGCCCTCTGCTGGTTGCTGTAAGCCAAAGTCTCTAAACATGATAGGAATTCACAAAATGGCTCAACTGGTGTCATTCTGTCATGTTTTACTTGAGTCAAAAAAATCATGAAGTAAAATAAAATGAAGACAAAATTGTTACAAGTCTGGTTCCAGTCAGCAAAGATTCAGTTTGCTAACACCTAGACTCGAGGGAAATACTTCAATGGAGAATGCACTAGGAAGTCCAAACAGCATTCTCAAATTTAACTGAGTAAGTATTTCAGGGTGAACAAGGAAAACAATGGTCAAGGATCTCTCGTTTCTAAATCCTTTTACTTGGTAAACAGTATCCAAATACTCTCGAGGGATTAGAAACTACAATTAAAAGCAGAGGGACCCGAAATCTTGCAAGTGTTTTGCTTGCAGATAATCACCAAGCACTGTCCCTGCTCTCCTCACTCAGTGCTGGAGGAATGCATCTGACACTCTGGGGGACATTTTGGTCCAAGTCTCAGATACAGCACCAAAGTCTCTGTTTTCAGTTGATAAAGGAGAGACTGTTGAGAGAGTGCAATGGCCAACCTGAGCTTTCAAAAAGCCAAGAAAAACAACCAAAATTTAACAATGAAAATAATGTGTTATACTGAAATCATTCTCTCCCTTAGTGAGACCAAACCTTAGTAAGAATAGGTGATCCCTTCAAATCCGAGATACTCTATATTGCTCATTTACCCAGAGAGACTTATTTAGAATGCCAGTGTTAACCTCACATACAAAATAGTGAAGTACAGAAGAAATAAAAAGATAAATCAATGTTACCAATGCATAGATTTCAGAAGAGAAATGATCCTTAGGTTAAATGTTCTATGGACATACCTTGGAACACCACTGACACCACTGAGATCCTGGTTGGTAAATCTAGAGGAATTGAGAATGTGTTAAACAAAGACATAGAGGAGAATAGTTGGATGACTTGTTAATTTGCCTCTTTCATCCAGTAGAAAATAGGTACTGAAGGTTGTCATAGATACCCCCAAATAAAGATATAGACTTTAAAAATATATTTATTGCTTATGTTTCAAATTTAAATATTAGGGTGAACACATCTGTACTTTTTCTTTACTGAAATTCTGCACTGCTGCCAAAGGACATGAACATGCATTCCACATCGTGCACCCAGGCATCATAGACAATGACATCCTTAAAACCATGTAATCAGACTTTTTAAGGCATGCAAAAATTTCACTAGAGTTATAATTCATGTTTAAAATGTGTATTAGTTCAACTTTTCTTTAAAACACAGAAGTTGGAGTTGGAGAGATGACCTAGCATGTTAATGTTGGTTTCATTTCCTCAGAGGAAGGGATGAAATTTGTCCCCAAATTTTACAGAGTTCCTTTCTCTGTACTAATTACTCCTATGTACACATCTGGAAGCCTCTAGCCTCTGTACAATCTAATATTCCAAGCTGATGGATTCAAACCAAATTCTCTCTGCTTCTTACTGAATTGCTCTACTTGGAAAATTGCCTCTGAATCCCACAGGATAAACTGTACTGGCTGCATAAAACGAACAGAACTGAGTAGAACTATACTAAATCAACTGATCTCAACTTCATTCAGCAGAAGTGCAGAGAACTGCACAAAACTGGACTCAATTGACCTCCATGGTATTGACTGAACTCAATTGCATTCACTGAACTGCCCTCTACTCCTGTCTCACTCTCCCCTGCTCCCAAGTACCTCTCTTTACTTTTTCTTCCTGCAAGTCCTGGATGTACTTCATTTCTGAATCATTCTGTCAAATCTTTCTTTGATTCATTACTTTGTTTGCTCCTCAGATGTCACTTTCAAACATCACACAAACCCAGAGGGTCTTTGGATGTGATCCCTTGCCAGAGCAGCCATGTTCTTAGATTAAAATTCCTCTATACTAGCAGTTATGAGCACTTGCTGTTCCTGTAGAGAATCCAATTTCATTTCTTAGCACACAAAATGAATGGTCCACAACTGCTTGTAGCATTATTTATAGGGGATCTGATACTGTCTTCTGGTCTCTGCAGATATGAGATATGAATGTGGTAATGTATATACATGCAGGTACTTAAATATACATATAAAATAAAAATTTTAAAAGTAAATGAATAAAATATAGTTCAAGTAGGCTTTCTTTCTGGGCCTGTGTGTGTGTGTGTGTGTGTGTGTGTGTGTGTGTATGTGTGTGTGTGTGTGTGTGCATTCATATATATACATATGGTTTTGCTTTTCTTTGTGATAAAAGTACCTAAAGACCATGTGACTATATTCTAGATAGTACAGCTTGTATTTGTTCTTAATAGTTGTTTTCTGTTTGCTGTGAAAAACACCTTGATAAACAAATACTTAGGAACTATTTATTAGAAGGGGTTTATATCAACAAACAGTTTATAATCCACCATGAAGAGAAGCCAGGGAACGAGTTCATTGCAGACATCGAGGACTGGAACTGAAGCAGAATCCCATGCTGCTAACTGGTTACCCTTTCATTCAATGACCAATCATCTTTCTTATAAAACCCAGGACCAGCAGAAGTGGAACTGCTCACAGTGGCTTGGTGCTCTCACATCAATTATTATTCATAAAACATTCCACATATATTTCTCTGGGAACCTTCACGTCTGCTCCAGGCACCACAAGACCAAGTACTCAGCAGAAAGGAGATTTGGTTGCCAGAGAGGAACAGAGAGCAGAGGTAAAGGAGATAAAGGAAGAGGGAGAAGAGGAGGGGAACAAAGGAGGAGGGAGAAAAGAGGCAAGGGAAAGGAGGGAGGAAGATTTGTCCCAGACAGGAGACGAGGGGACAAAGAATTATCCCTGGCTAGAGAGAAGACAGAAGTGGCCCATGGGCAAATGGTAGCTTGTAAGCATAAAGTGGAAAATCCTGTGTTAGGATGAGGTGTTTACTTTTAATTGTATTATTAGCTGAGCCAAAGGAGGCTTTTGATTACTGGACTTCAATAATTTGGCAGTTGGACCTTAGTAGTCAATCTCAGGAGGAGGAAAAAGAGAATAGATTCTGGCAGTCAACTTTAGAAATGTAATCTAATGTATTTCAGCAATTCAAAAAATATCATGGACAAATCCAAGGCCTGCCAGAGCTATGTGTGCCAGGCCTGGGATGGACAGAATCTGTTCAATGCCCACAGAAACTCCTTCTTCCAAGGTGACACCAGTTTCTGTCAAGTTGGCAAAAACTAATCAGCACACTAGTGTATCTTAAGAATGCCTAAAAGTTTATTTACCTGTGAAAATGTATGCACTGTCATGGATATACTCCTTGCTAAAGAAATGATTATTGAACTCAGATGTGGTAGCTCATATCTTTAATCCCAGCATTTGGGAGTCAGAAATTGATGGATCTCTGAGTTCCAAGGATAGCATTGTCTACAGAGTTCTAGAACAGCTAAAGTTACACAGAGTAGCCCTATCTCAAAAAACCAATAACAGAATAAATAAACAAACGAACAATAAGCAAGCAATTATTGTATTTTTTAAACCAAAATACTACCTGCATTTTTATTTCATTTATTTAAAATAAGAAATTAGGTGTGGGTAAATAGTTCAGTGTGTAAAAGCTTGTCCAGCCCCAAAAGAAAAGATGTCCAGTCTTTCTTATCTAGTTTGTAATATGAGTAAGAATTATATCAAAAAACAGACATAAACTAGTAGGGACATCACTCAAGGCAAGAAAATATCCAGTAAATTGAAGCTGTTCTTAGTTATTATTAGTAGTAGCAGAAAGGGGCTCCCTGGCACCTGCCACCAGTCCCAAAGCATGCTGAAAACTCACACTTTGAAACCATACTTGCTGACTGTCATTTGGATGCCTACCAGGTTTGAGCCTGTTCCCTGCTGTGAATGCCATTTTAAGTCTTTTACTTAACTCAGGTCCTGAGGGGATAGTGTTCTGTGTTATCTAGAGTGTAATAGCCCCATGGAGACTTCACATTTCCATTTGTGACTATCCATACTTAAAAATGCATAATGATACACCCAAACTTATCTGCTGATGTAGGTGGCACCAACCAAGAGTCTGAGAACTACATTTGGACCTGATTAGAGTGTGTGGCATCGTCAAGTCATCAGCGATAAATTTCAGAGTCCCCTGAGGCCACTTAAAATTTCAGATGAGTAAACTTATGAGTTCCTTTTCAAGACCTGTTTAATCTAGAAATCTTTTTCATTTACATAATTTTCCATCTAGTGAAAAACACTCCTCACCATAATACAACAGATCACTCTCTAATTTGAAGGTTAATCAGTGTGTGCACGTAATGGATGTATGCTGTATACATATATTTGAAACAAGGGTTTTAGGTCAAGTTCTCAGGAATAGAAATAACAAGTTAAAAATAGACAAGTAGCTTTACATTAAACCTCCAAACGACTCTGCAACAATGGAAACAAAGTGTAGAGACTTGTTACAGAGTACAAGAAAAGTAAACTCTACTCCTGAGAGCAGGTCTCAGAAAGGTAAGGGAAAATAATGCTTTGCTCACTGTTGGGAATGTATGTACGCCTGGTATGAGAACATGGGAAGGGACTTTGCTGTTGTTTGCATATCAGATTTACAAACAGGATCACATTTTGCATCCTGGGTCTTAAGCTAGTGATTCTACCTTGGGAAATGGTGGAAACCCTAGGAGGTGGAGTAACTTGAGGAGGAGTGAGTTTTCTTTAAAAAGTATAAATTTGAAAGCATCTATTTGGATGCATTACAATACACACACACACACACACACACACACACACACACACACACACACACACACACACACACACACACACACACACACACACACACACACACACACACACACACACTCACACACACACACACACACACACACACACACACACACACACTCACACACACATACACACACACACACACACACACACACACACACGCACACACATGCTGAATGTTAAGACGAGGAAGCTTCACTCTCTTTTGAGCTGCTCATACTAAACACTTGGGTTATGTGCCATTCAGTGTTGAATTAATCCCAATTTTGCTTGACCTTGAAATTCTTTTCTGTGGCAAAAGTTCAGATCCAAAGCACATGTGAGCAGAGGGTTCTAACGGAAACTCTTGGAGCGGTACAGAAACAGAACACAGGTGCCTCTCCATTGCCCCAGAAGAATTATACTACTTCGTTGTATCTTAATAATTTGATCATATTTTTCAAAGGTCCTTTTAAGCATTTTTTGTGAAAACCCCTCTAACTAACTGCCACTTGTGTACTTTCTGTTGATCTGACCAATAAAAGTTTCATACAGTTTTACACATTCATTATATGTGCCAATACACCCCTCCAGTTTATTGAAGGTGGTGCCTTATTCATTCATTTACTTACTGAGTCATGCATCATCTACAAATACAATAACCATTGGCATGGATGATGATAGAAACGGCAAACACAGTTATTTTTTAGTTCTCAGAGAGGTCATAGTCTAACAGGAGCACAAAGTAAGAGCAAAGAAGGCTTACTGCTGAGTAACTGGTGGGTAGAAAGCCACTGAAAGGAAACACATTGTTTATAAATATGATGGAAATAAATGGTTCACAGGGTAAAGAAGCGGTAGATATTTCGTTTTTCAAAATCAAGCAAATTGAACCTTCAGGTTACTAACAGGAATGAGAGTGTGGAAGATGTGACTATGTTACTGCAGAGAGCAGAACAATTGTGTGAAAACAATGGTGAATGGGGGAGCAAGACAAGAGGGTGAGAAGGGGAGTGAGAATGGAGAGCATTTTCCTGATTCACAGGTGTGCAAATATGAAACCGGTCAGCTTTTGAGAGTTAAGTGATGTAAGAGTGGACAAACGTCACCACTTAATTTCCTGGATTGGTTTTTATTGGAAGTTGGAGGGACTACAGTTGAGGGGAGATGTGGTGCTGCCAACATTGATGTCAATAATGAATCAAAAGTATATACAAAGTACACCTGAAGAGTTTTTTAAAAATATTACACTATTTTTATAATCTTCTTATAGAAGGCATGTAAGAGAGCAGTCTCTTTGGAAATGATTTTTATACTTTTTTTATTTATTTTTTATTAACTTGAGTATTTTTATGTACAAAGTGTTATTCCCTTTCCCGGTTTCCGGCAAACATCCCTTCCCTCCCCCTTCCTTATGGGTGTTCCCCTCCCACCCCCTCCCCATTGCCGCCTCCCCGACAGTCTAGTTCACTGGGGGGTTCAGTCTTAGCAGGACCCAGGGCTTCCCCTTCCACTGGTGCTCTTACTAGGATATTCATGACCAGTCTAATTGCATTTGTTTTAATTTTTCCAGAGGTGAACATCAACATTGCTGAAGAATCAGAAGTTCTGAAAAGACGAGACCAAAATGTGTAAATGTGTAACTGTAGCCACTGCAGCCAATGTCTGAGCTGTATTCAGCATTCCCATATTGAGTTTCGCTGTTTCTAATTTTGTACTATTGGATAAATAGAGCGGCATAGCACAGGGAGATGTTGGTAAGTGGTCAAAGATAGAGGAAAAAGGCAGAAAGTCTTGTTTGTGGCATGAAATCCAAGAGATATATTTATCTTACATACATTTTAAGACTCTATGGACAATGGGACTAAAGTTCATTTGGGGTAAAATGATGGTAGCAATTTCTGAGAGAAGCAAGCACCTTTTTCCATTGGGTTTCCTGACACCACTGTTTCTTGGTTCTCTGACCTTTGCACCTATCTTTGCAGACTATCCATGTAGACTAACTATGCTTGCTGGAAAGCTTATCCACATTTGTGGATATCTCCTCATCACTTGTGTTAAAGCTGTCTCATCCAAGATTACAGCTTGACATACTCAGTCCAATTCTGAACAATTCCAATTTATCGCCCTTGTCTATGTCTTTCCTAACTGCAGTCTGTAATAGATAGACAATTGCTAACTCAACCCTTAATCTAAATTGCTTTGTCAGGAATCCTCAAGATCACTTAAGGATTCATTAGGACGACTTCCAGAACTCAGCACACATTCCTACTTATACTATGATTTATTATAGTACAAAGACACAAAGCAAAATCAGCAAAGGGAAAATGTACATGGGGCAAGTCCCGGGAAAAACAGATCCCAGATCCCAGGTTCCTCCTCCTCTCCTTGTGGAGTTTAAAAAGAAAACGTTGTACTGGCAAACAGTTGGGGCAAGTTGTTAATGGCTGTCTACCCATCAACCTCACTCGAAGGTCTGTATCCAGTTTCTGAGTGGTAGCTGCTCACTTCACTTAAGCCCACTTTTTTTAATCAAGGGAGGTGCTGAACTTGACCATATTGATTATGTCACTATTTTGAGTGTATGAATCCTTTCCTGTCAGAGACAGCAATGAATATTCTCTTGAAATCAAAGTTTATATGTCAACCTAAGTCTAGTCTACTCCTATGGAATAGTCTTCTAAATTGCATGCTCAGGTCTCCTACCCAAATTCTTTTATGTAAACTTGATAATAGATATTTTGAATTTATAAAGTGCAAAATCAAGTTTCATTTTATAGTATACTAGTTACTGAAATTTTAAATTGCTCTTTATAGTAATTCTTACTTTGATGTAAGCAAATACCCTCTGAAAACATTCTTGAATCATGTTGTGAACATTCTCTACCAACATTCACGTCTCACTGTGTGCTGCTCTCTTCACCCTTAAACCAGGGCCAGAATATGGTCATTTTTTTATCATTATTATCACTACTATCTGGATGAAGTAAATAATGCATTTTGTCTGATTATCTCAAGAGGTCTTGGGATAATAGTCTTATAATCTTGGTTTTCTTTTCTTTCTAAACTCAGCCAGGATGACCCTTGAAAATTTAAGAATAATTATGTCAATTTTTCTTCAAAAATATTGCAGCTGTTTTCCTTTCGTATTGTAATCACAATCCCATCATATTCCATAAAGACCTTCAAGATGGCTTTCTTGGTTCTTTCTGATCTCCATCTAACCTCTCAGCTTCTCTGCTCAAATCTCACCCATCCTCTTCTAGGCTCATGGCTTTTTCCTTTCCCATTTCCAAGAATTATAGGAAGTTTCATCTTTAAATGTCCTCTTCGCAGCAATGTTCTCTGCAATTAGCTTACACAGAACAACTTTTAGTCCTTACCTTCTTTTCTTTTCCCTAAAGTTCTGTTTGTGCCTGAATTTTGTTATCCTTATTTATTTATTTTGCATATAATTCTACTTTATATGTGTCAAAGCAGAAGCTTTGGATAATTCTCTGTCCCCAGTCTTTAAAGATATTTGGCATGCAGTAGGTACCCAATGAATAGTGGATGAATGTGCTTCTAGATATTATATCAGGTTTAAATAAACCATGGCTGATTATATGCTCCTGAATTTAATAATTAAATGTTTCATAAAAGCTAACAACTGGAAGACATTAAACATTTTAAATATCAAAAATAGTATAAGGGAAGTAAAACATCTTTTTAAAAAATTATAATTATAAGTAAGTTAATGATGCCTAGAAAATATAACATACTTTGGAAGGGCTGTATTTAAATGACTTTAAATACTTGTGGAAAGACAAATTCCCCCTTGAAGTTCTATACTTCCTTTAGAAATCAGAATTTCTCACCAGAATATTTTTAAGTATTATTATCCATATCTGAGTTATATTACTCATCTTGAGTGAAGAGCAACGAAATTACCAGGACTTATTTCAATCAATCCTGATTCCTAACTCAGCTGCTGGGATAATGGTTTCCCTGAGTTTAGGAGAAATTCAACTCAGCAAATGTCTGTCAGAAGTAACAAAGTTGGACTGAAGGGTCACTATGGGTGGGTACAAGCCACTGTTTCTCACAATAATTTCTCAACCTGTGGTTAGCAACCTTGATGGGGGGGGTCTATTGACACTTTCACACAGGTCACATATCAGACATTTACACAACGGTGTATAACAGTGGCAAAAAATTACATTTGTGAAATAGCAGCAAAATAATTAAAGACCATAGCATTAGGAATATTAATAAGCACTGCTCTAGAGTGTGCCTCACATCTTGTCACTACCCATGCTTTCCAAATTAGACAATGGTGTGCTCCGTGCCTAGGTTTTAATGGAGGGTAACAGAAACATTAAAATGTTACCATTGATTTTAAAACTACAGTCTTCAATAGTTCATATTGTTAAGAAAACTATGTCAGAATGTAAGTCATACAGCTGGGATAAAAGTTTTGAGGGGTAGAGCTAATATTTTCTATGTTTTCAGAAATTCTTCAAATGGTGAAGGGACTTTTAAGTTTTATTGGAGCAGGATACAATGGAAAATAGAATCTAGACCCTTTCTTCTCTGGGACAAGTCTAAATTGAAAATGTTCTTGGGAGGCTAAGTGGGTAACTCACTATGAATGTCTGTCATTGGTTTATAAAAATGATTCAAATAGTAAAGAACGTATTTCACAAGCCCAAGGATCCACTGTTGAATCTCTAAACCACACTTCAAACTCCATGCATGGTAGTAATACTTATAACTTAGATATGGGGACACAGGTAAGTCCCCCATGCCCATTTGTCATTCAGTCTACCTGAATCAATGAACTGGCAGTTCAGCTAGAAACTGATCTCAAAAACTGAAGATGGATAACAATCAAGGAAAGAAAAAAAGAGACACCCAACATCTCCCTCTGAACTACACTCACACTCATACACACAAAACACACACACAAAAGATATGCACTTGTATATTTACATGAATTTTATATCATACATACACATAGCAATCCACATACAGAGACTAAAATGTTATGACTTGTGTTACAGTAAGAGAGAGAGAGATGCATGTGAATGGCCTGTTTCCTAAATATTGGGAGGAGTAACTATAGATACAGTTTCTCTGAATAACTGGGTGCTGTAAGAGCCTCTCGTAGGACTGACCAGTACAACTACCAGAGAGTGTAATTATGGGAACCTAGATGATGTGGGCCAGTCTTGTGACATGACCTCTTGATTCATAAGGCAGTATATATGAAGCCTTTGAGCATAATGTGTGCATTTTACAAACTACATACTATGAAATAATGGTAAAAATATCATATAGTAAATACATAAGCCAGTGTTAGTTATTTATGATAATTAACAATAATTAGGTTGCTTATATGATGCCATATATAACTGGCTATTTAGTATGATTATTTACAGTAGCATCACTATAAACACATGCTTATAATACTATGTTACTATATTGTAACCAAATGTCATTATGTCATAATTCATTTTAACCATAATTATTTGGTTAAGTTATTATTATTTGGTTTTTCTATTACCTGAACCCAAACCTACTCCTACTTGATTTCAAATATACTTCTTTAGTGTGTTGACAATACTATTTGGATAAGAAATTACATTTATATATAAGCCTGAGCCTTCTGGCTTTCTTGCTTCAATTTCTTTCTCAATGATAAATTGTATTAGCCCAAGAGACCATATAAAATGTATTCTCCTACTCAAATTGGGTCTACTTCATTATCATTGTTACAGAATCGATTATCCCTGGGATGGTTACCATAGTGTCCTCTGGATTCATTTTTACTTATCTTTGGTAATTCCATATCACAATTCATATTTAACAAAAGGCTTAAACATAATAAGAAAGAACCTTCAGTAATCATATTTCCGTTGGCTTTAATATGTTGGACAGTCTCCTGCAGTTCACTTTTATAAGTATATTAAGCAACAGACTTTTTTTCATGTCATATTAAATTCTTCTATTGTTCCAGAAAATAAATATTCATTTTCCAAATAAGATTGAATTGATTTTTCACAAAACCATTTTTAATAACATTGACTGTCTCAGCATTTTGAGTTAGGACTATGCAAAACTCAGCTGTTTTGGTTCAGGGATAAGTGACCCCTGGCTTTCATTTTGACTTTCCAAATACTGAAACATCTTGAGTTGGCACTTCTACTGGAGGTGTGCACCGCATAAGTCATTACCTGGACCTCCCACTCCTCATATAAGTACAACCTCACCAACTTAAGCTATCTGTGGCAAACTTAAGTTCTCTGGTCATGTGGGCCTTCTCTTCCCATAAAAGAGTTTGTGGAAAGAGGCAAGGAGGAAGTAGTATTCCTTTACCTTAAAGCCGGAGGTCCCTTCAGATAAAAGACCAAGATCTATAGTTAACATCCTCAGGGAGTAAGCCATTGTATATACTAGGTCACACACAGCTGCTGGATTTATTTTTAAAACAGTAGGATTTGTGGACATTTAGAATTCTTAAAATAAGATTTCTTTTCAAAGGACCCCCATTTTGATTAACTTGGTCCTGACTATCAACAAGAGATGCTGGAGAGAACAACATCCTTTCTTACTGAAAAGTCAACCAGCAAAAGCCCCAGAAACATTTCATAATATTTTTCATGAAAAAAAAAAAACAAAGATAACAAAAGTTACACAGTCTCTTGCAATATACTACCTCAATCCCATTTTTAATGTCATCATTTCAGACAGAATTTGTAGGGTACTTAAGAAAAGCGAGCTTTTATTTAGAAAGGTGAAGTAAAAATGGATAATTAATAGATAAATAACATCTGAATACTTGAAAAGCATGAACATGTGGTAGCATTATCAAGTGTATTCCTATTAATCACTTTCAACCATTTATTAAAGGGTAGATTGTTTTGGGTGGAAAGCAATGAAGTTAAATGTTTAAAAATATAATATGGGACAGTTAATGTACGCATTTAATAATATGTGAGAAAATCAGAACATATCTGATAGTGCACCCATGATTAAGATAGTGATCGAGTTCTGACTCAGACATTATTATGTCTTTCTACATATATCGATTATTCCGTGGCCATGGACATTGTGCTCCAACCACAGACACTGTTTTCTAATAAAAGCCTGTTAATTATTAGATCATCAAAATGATCAGGCTCTATGATTGTGAGCCTATCATTTTGTAACCACTGTATCTGAGCATATTTTAGTTGAAATGGCCCTATAAGGAACACTTACATTTGGTCTAGAAAAGAATCAATGACAGTTAAAAAAAAGAGGACATGAATTTGAAAGAGACCGAGAAGTGGCATATGAGAATATGGAAGTGGACTCTCGTATTTAAAACTTTACTCCATTTCTACTTTGCTTCCTGAGCTTCCAGCTGCAGAGGCCACCCACCATGCTGCCTCTGCCGTTATTCATTCTAACTCTCAGAAACTGTAGCCCCAATGGGAAACTTTTTATTACGTAAGTTGCTTACAGGCATGGAGTTATCCTAGTAACAGAACAGTAATTAATGTATAGCCGACAAGCAATTTGTGTATGTGCAGCGCCCCAAATCAAACACACAATGAATATTGCATACTCTGGGAAGTACACACCAGTGTTGCGTGGCATGCCTTCACCACATCCTTGTTTGCGAACACAGGACATGTGCATTATGTATGTCATGAAACTAAGTAGCACCACTCATCCTGAAGTACTTTGGGTCAGATTTAAGACTTTGGCATGCTATTTTTCTCTACACGCATTGGTTTTTAGTTATTATAGAAACATAATTGACAATGCAAAAGAGACACTTCTAATATTTTCCTGTTATTATTCCTTAGCGACTATCTATCAACTTAGTATATCTTTGGATTGTATTGTGTTAGAATAACTACTTTTTAAACTCTTATTTGAATTGTGGACTCAAGTTCCATAAAAAAAATCATTGAATGAATTTTGAGTTGGAGTTAAGATAGGATTCTTAACAATTTCTGAGTGGCCTCTCCATGTCTGCCATTTTGCACATATTTTACTGAACTGTCATTCTTAGCAATGATGAATTTAAAGTCAAAATATTATCTCTGAAAAATGTTCACAGTGCTCTAGAATCCTGCCATATGCAATAATCAATCAGAATTTATTTATTTGAGAAAAATAAATAAGTACATCATCCTACTATTAAGAAACATCTTTCATCTCTATTAAATAGTAAAATTGTGTATATATATGTATATATCAAAGAATAAATTTATTACTTATGATTTATTATCAGAAAATATTTGAGTTGTACATCTATATTCTTATATACCTGGAGTCACATAAAAGTTTCCTAATAAAAAGGGATCATGAATGGAAAGATTTGAGCATCTGCTTTAAGACTGGAGAAATGTGGAACAATGCCCGCTCACCTTGGTCACAGAAGTGATTGCATCCAAGTGTAATTTCCTGAAGCAGGGAATGTAGAGTCTACGTCTCTGGTGGCCCCTGTACAACTTACAGACAACTTTTCTGGTCTGGATGCTTCTTCTCTCTAGACTGCTAAGGAGTGCTGGTCTGAACGCTAAGAAAGGATTGTTATTCTTGTAGCTTCTAACCAGCTGAGGCTTGAAGCTGCTTGACCCTCTACTCCAGAAGGCAGTGTTACAATTCAGGGGAAAGTTACATGTTCACAAGTCTTGTTTTAGGTCTGGTTTGTCTGCCTCTTTGCAAAGATGACATTGTAAATTAAATTACTCTTAAGGAATGGAGGAAGCAACTCAGGTTTGAGAACCTTTGTCCTACTGCTCCCAAGTGTTTCCGAACCCCACATATCACCATGGGCATCTCTGACTTCAGGGTCTCTCTCTACATTTTCCTACTGTCCATGTCCTGGATTCAGCATGAGAAAGACAAGAAATTGTAGTGGCTGTCAGACCTTTCAGTTATGTATTACACAGGAGGAAGAATTTTCTAACAGTTGTCACAGAGAAGAAATCCAGGAAGTAGAGAAAGACTAAAAATAACCCAGTATCTTAAAACAACATCTGTCTTCCTCCTCTGGGAAGCAATCCCCCCAGGAAAGGTTGATTCTGCAACTGGAGGCAAAAAGGTTTTCTCAGTCCTGCATTTTTGCTGACATGGTCCCTTGCAGGTAGGAACACTGATGTTAATTAAGCCTAAGTTGGGAAAGCTGTAGAGTGTTTGGTGGCTTTGAATGATGGAGGTCCCTAGCCATAGGAATTGAAAGACAGATATTTTTTGGAGTTCCACAAAATGTACTAAAACACACACTGTAGTGTCAAACTGTTCCTGTTGTAAGAGTGAATGACAAGACCACATAAGAGGGAAGAGGCATGGACTTTTGTGAGGAAATAAATTTACTTTGCAAGACTTCTTGAAAGAAAACTGGGTGAAAGATTCAGTTTGTGGAGGGATTTGGAAATATGAAAAAAAAAAAAGGAGAGACCTGACATTGGCAAAACCTTGCCATAAAGTGAATGTTCTAACCCAGTGGATTCTTGCTCTGCTTAGATTGTGAAATGCATAGTTCCATTGTCAAGCACAGAGAGAATTATGGAATGGTGGGATTGAAGAACTTACAGATTTAGGAAAGAAAGGATAGGCTGATTTTAGGCTGTATTATTTGATTCTTCCACTTGTCGGCAGAATTTGATACTCCTAGGAATTCTGAAATGTTATCCAAGTACTGCAGATGTGTCGCCTATCTTGCTGAAAAGAGTCTACTGGGGAGGAGCCTTGAACACAGGCACAAGGGACACTTTCCTGAACAGAACACTGATGACTTGTGCTCTAAGATCAAGAATCAATAATGGGACCTCATTAAATTGCAAAGATTCTGTGAGACAAAGGACACTGTCAATAGAAAAAAAAACGGTGACCAATAGTTTAGGAAAAGGTCTTTACCAATCTTACATGTGATAGAGGGCTAATATCCAATATATACAAAGAACTCAAGAAATTAGACTCCCAAAAGCCAAGTAACCCTATTAAATACATGGTACAGGGCTAAACAAAGAATTCTCAGCTGAGGAATATTGAATGGCTGAGAAGTACCTAAAGAAATGTTCAACATCCTTAGTCATCTGGGAAATGCAAATCAAAACAACCCTGAGACTCCAACTCACACCGGCCAGAATGACTAAGATCAAAAACTCAGGTGACAGCAGATGCTGATGAGGATGTGGAGAAATAGGGACACTCCTATATTGTTGGTGGGATTGCAAGCTGGTACAACCACTGTGGAAATCAGTCTGGAGGTTCCTCAGAAAATTGGACATAGTACTACCTGAGAACCCAGCTAGACCACTCGTGGGAATACACCCAAAAGAAGCTCCAACATATAACAAATATACATGCTCCACTATGTTCATAGCAATTTTATTTATAATAGCCAGAAGCTGGAAAGAACCCAGATGTCCTACAACAGAGGAGTGGATATAGAAAATGTGGCACATTTATACAATGAAGTACTACTCAGCTATTAAAAACAATGACCATGAAATTCATAGGCAAATGGATGGAACTAGAAAATATCATCCTGAGTGAGGTAATCCAATCACAAAATAACACACATGGTGTGCAGTCACTAATAAGTGGATATTAGCCCAAAAGCTTGGAATACCTAAGGAAAAATTCACAAATATATGAAGCTCAAAAAGAAGGACAAACAAAATACTCATGGGAGGATATACAGGGACAAAGAGTGTAGCAAGGACTGAAGGAAAGGTCAACCAGAGACTGTCCCAACTGGGGAACCATTCCATATGCAGCCACCAAACCCAACCACTATTGCTGATGCGAAGAAGTGCTTGCTGACAGGAGGCAGATATGGGTGTTTCCTGAGAGGCTCTGCCAGACCTTTACTGATATAGATGAGGATGCTTGCAGCTAAACATTAGACTGAGCACAGGGACCCTAATGGAGGAGTTACAGAAATGACTGAAGGAGCTGAAGGGGTTTGCAACACCATAGGAAAAACAACAATATCAACAAATCAGACCCCTCCAGAGCTCCCCGGGGCTAAACTAGCAACCAATGAGTGCATGTGGAGGGACCCATGACTCCAGCCACATTTGTAGTGGAGGATGGCATTGTCCATTATCAATGGGAGGAAAACCCTTGGTCCTGTGAGGGCTCATTCCCCCAGTGTAGGGGAATGCCAGGGCATTGGGGTGGGAGTAGGTGGGTGGGGGTGGGAGCATCCTCATAGTGACAGGGGAGGGGGCAGGAGGTATTGGAGAGTATTGGGGATAACATTTGAAATATAAGTATATAAAATATCCAAGAAAAATAAAATTAAAAACAAAATCTCCAGTGCTGGTAACAGAAGGTTGGATTAAGCCAATTGGCTCCCTGGAAAGGGAGCTCCTGTCATTGTAGTGATTGTGGGCTTTGTATTAAAAGAAAGCAGGAAATTGCACCAACGTTAGTTTTACTGTCCTTATTGACCTTGATAGAGTGTACTATTGTATTTATGACACCCTATCATCACAGGGGGAATGAGGCTTTAAAATTTTATTTTGTCCTATTTACATATATCTGTCTACTTGCTTTCCAATCCATTTTTGCCCCATGAGAATCCTTTCTACTTTAATTTATTTTATTGAGAGACTGCGTATCAGTTACCCTCTCAAAGTAAGGCAAGGGACTATCAGCAGCAGAACAGAAACGGCTCATTACTGAAAGAAATCTGGCGCTACTTTGTCTGTTTACGCTATTCTGACAAAGGATACTTTGCTACAAAACATTGCAATTAAACTCTGGCCTGTCCGTAGCTTCGGCATTGTTACAAATGCTTTTGTATTGTTCTCTCTACACACTGCTATGCTATGGCCTTATCCTCTAAGGACTTTGGAATCACACTGTACCAGTTGTCCCTGTATGTGTGACTGACCCTAATTACTGTACTTCAAAGTATCTGGGAACTTAACAGCTCAACAGTCAGTCAGAAGCTAGGCCACGGCAGGCTCTATATTCCCTCAGCTGTCTTCCACACAATGCTGTGACAAGGCTTCACTATGAGCCACTTCTCTGAAGACTGGGACATGGTTATCCCCAGAAACCTGGCCTGCTGACATTAGCACTGATTTCCAGAGCCAGGAAAACTCATGAATATTCAAAGATCTCTCTTTTGTGAATCACACCAATCTCTCCCTGAGAACATCTCATATAAAATATACCTTTAAAACCTTCTACCCATTTAGGCTCTATTTTCCACATATGTCTGGGTGTATCCCAATGAGCAACAGGACTTAATAACCCTGAGAATCACCTACTATGTGATCAATTTTCCTCAACCAGCTAATGTGTTCCTTTTGGAGTTATGATTTCTCTTCTTGAAACAATGTGAACCTAAGTGAGGTTGTTTGGTAGTAAAGAATGTGATTCCTGGAATCATACTTTGCCTTCTTAATTCTACCATGCAGAATATGCTCCTCCCATGTTTTAATTTCAACCTTCTTAGTGAGACTCTGAAATGTTCCCCATTCTTCCAGTCTATTACTTGGGACTTTTGCCCATGAAAATACTTTCCTCCAAAGATACCTAAGGGAGAGTAATTAAGCATATTCATACAGAGATCGGAACACCGGCTTAAATGATAACTCCATTCTTCATCAGCATTTAACACTTCAGCTTAAATTCTCATGTACCAAACAGAATTAATAGCGATGTCCTCATAGATTTGCTTTAAAAGGATACAACTTAGACAGATGGGTTTTGTGGATTACATCAGTCACCCCAGCATGTGAGAGACTGAAATATAAATATTACAACAAGGTCAAAGCCAAACTGAATTAGTCCTGTATGACTTAGTTATATACTAAGCAAAGTACTTAAAACAGCAAAGGCATAGTATAACTACTATAAAAAGGAAAAATACTATATAGCATATTATTATGATTGTGTAACTAGTTGCCTTAGGATTACCATACACCTTAATTCCAAGGTCAATGCTGTGAACATTCTCATGATTTATTACTGTGTCCTTCTCTATTAGACTAGGATTCTCAAGGTCTTTGTACTCAGGATATTTTTATAGCCTTCAAAAAGAACACATCAATTATGCAAACAATAATTAAATTATTGCTCAAATTGTTAAATTATTTAACATTTTAGATAATTAGTTTTTGAGAGAGTTGCACATTGGACACTGAAATTATGGATGATTTTTATTTCCCTTACAATTGTGTGTCTTTACAAAATTTTTATAGCATCTCTCTATATATGTATACATATACATATACACATATATACATATATACATATATATACACATGCATACACACAAATACACACACATACAAATACACACACATACCTTTAAGAGTAAAAATTGATGCAAGAAATTTGTTGAGTATGATTCCCCCATTATTAGTCTACTCTGGTTAAAATTAAATGCATAATTCCTCAATCACTCCAGGGGCAGCCTCAACCCAACCTTTAGCTGATGCTTTCATAGAAGAGAGACTATGTTGTCTTAGTCAGGGTTCCTATTCCTGCACAAACATCATGACCAAGAATCAAGTTGGGGAGGAAAGGGTTTATTCAGCTTACACTTCCACATTGCTGTTTCATCCCCAAAGGAAGTCAGGACTGGAACTCAAGCAGGTCAGAAAGCAGGAGCTGATGCAGAGGCCATGGAGGGATGTTACTTACTGGCTTGCTTCCCCTGGCTTGCTCAGCTTGCTTTCTTATAGAACCCAAGACCACCAGCCCAGGGACTGCACCACCCACAATGGGCTGGGTCCTCCCACCTTGATCACCAGTTGAGAAAATGCCGTAGAGCTGGGTCTCATGGAGACATTTCCTCAACTGAGGCCCCTTTCTCTGTGATAACTCCAGCTTGTGTCAAGTTGACACACAAAACTAACCAGTACATATGTGAAGCTATGATTGTGTGTGTCCACACTTAGGTGGGCATCTCTATTTGCATGACTTTAGGAAAGTTGCTTAGCTCCTAATTTCTTACCCTCACTTTCCTTACTCCCATTTCTCCCTCACCTGGGATCATGATGATGTGCATCAGAGGCAGGGAGTGTGGAAGGGACTCAGTGAATACTGCAACCACTCTTACATTCAGAGCGGTATCCAAACGACGGTAAAGGCTGAGGAGCAGCAGAGGATGGGAGCATCACAGGGTACATCGCAGTGTGCGTCAAGAAGAGGATTTACTCCCTGACCTGTTGTAGACAGGGTCAAGAAGTAGGAAGGATGAGTGGATTTTCTCAGGTTAGAGAAGCTGAAATGGAAAAGAAATACAAGAGTTAGGAGTGCTGGCTAGAATGTAACTGAGGAAAGTTACTTTGGATAGAGGACAAAAGAAAGCTGGGATATTTGTGGGGAAATAGAGGTCAGGGAAGCAAAGTTTGAGTGTCTCAAGGGAAGATAACTCCTCTAAGAAATAATCTAATAATCAGCTACCAGAATGCAGTTTGAAGGTCATCTTTGGAATGGCAGATAAGTAATTTGGCTTTTTCTGCCAACAGAATGCCCATGTTAAAAGTGAACTTGGTTTTCTGTTATGAGCCTAGTAGATCTTGTGGGAAATCCACATATAGTTCTGCAATTTGGGGTGAACAATGTTATTCTCTGTTTTAACATGGCTACCATTTTTTTCTCAGTAGGAAACATGGCTGAATGTCTTTAGAACTTGCCCTCTGGGCAGAGGTCGGAGGCTGATTTCCACAGAGAAAATCCAGAGTCTATAAAGTGAGAACTCTGGTTTATTTCTACTAAATGTTCATCAGCTTTTTTTTGTACAGTTCAGGCATCAGGGTCAGGTTCTATGAGGACTCTAGCCAGGTCCTCATGCCTCCTTGCCTCCTTTCTACTATAGGATCTTACAGGGAATTTAAGGTAGGATATTGCCAGATGTGCACAGGAGTAAGTCGCTTCTGTTTACTGGATGCAGAGACTTGCCTTGCTTTTGGAAGTCTCACAAAAGTGAAAGATTAACCAAGAAAAGAATTCAAACAAAATAAGAATTGAAAAGACCAAGGATTCTCAGGGGTTGTTCTAAATATTCCTGGCCACAGAGGAGGGGACTAAGTCAAGAAGCATGTCATTGCCATTTCCAACTTAAAAGAAAAGCCAAGGGACCATATCTACCTTTTTTCTTTTCTTTTCTTTTCTTTTCTTTTTTTTTTTTTGATGAAGGATTGTATGTATTTGCTTCTTCATGGTGCCAATTCCAAACCCCTCCTTTTGTCTCAGATGACTATACATTTGCAAATCATAAACGTAGAGATTGTTTCTGTTGTGATTTAATGTTGCACATACAATATTTAGCAAAAAAATTCCAAAGAATTCATTCAAATTTATACTACAGTTTTTCAGGATAATGTTTTCTAATATATTTAACAAGTAATATTTGGTCTTCTAAGTGTGGTCTTCTCCTGGCTACCAGAAATACAGAAAAAGTACACGCAGGAAATAAAACTGTAAGTTAGAGTAAGATTACTGTAATGTGTGACATACTAAAAAACGTAATTAGATATCTACTAGAAGGGGTTGGGGATTTAGCTCAGTGGTAGAGCGCTTGCCTAGCAAGCCCAAGGCCCTGGGTTCAGTCCCCAGCTCTGGGAAAAAAAAAAAAAAAGAAATCTACTAGAAAGGACCCAGTGGGGATGAGATTAGTTGTAATGCCCCTGGTTGGGGGATGGGGCCACCCACTCATCTCCAAATTTTTAATCCAGAATTCCTCCTGTCTTAAGGAAATACAGGAACAATATGTGGGGCAGAGAATGAAGGAAAGGCCATCCAGAGGCTGCCCCACTTGGGGATCCATCCCATATACAGACACCAAACCCAGACACTATTGCTGATGCCAAGAAGTGCTTGGTGACAGGAACCTGATATGGATATCTCCTGAGAGGCTCTGCCAGAGTCTGACAAACACAGAAGCAGATGCTGACAGCCAAACATTGGACTGAACACCGGGACCCCAATGGAGGAGTTAGGGAAAGGACTGAAGGAGCTGAAGGGGTTTGCAACCCCATAGGAAGAACAATAATATCAACCAACCAGACACCCCCTCCCCCACAGCGCTCCCAGGGACTAAACCACCAAGAGTACACATGGAGGGATCCATGGCTCCATCTGCATATGTAGCAGAGGATGGCCTTGTCTGGCATCATCTTGGTCCTGTTAAGGCTTGATGCCCCAGTGTAGGGAATACCAGAGCCGTAAGGTGGGAGTGGGTAGGTAGTTGAGGAGCACCCTCATAGAAGCAGAGGGAGAGGGGATGGGATGGGGATTTGCAGAGAGGAAACTGGGAAAGGGGATAACATTTGAAATGTAAATAAATAAAATATCCAAAAAAGGAAAGAACTTATCAAGATAGGTACCACCTTCCAGTGTAGCTGAGAATGGTTCACTGGTCAGGTTGTTTTGATAAATAAACTACAGCCAGTCACAAGACAAGTTGAAGCTATGGTTTGAATCTGAAATGTCCCAACAGGTACACATGAGCCCTGCCCCTCCTTGGCCAACATTAGCACTCTCGACTGCTGTCAATTTTTATGTATTAGGTGCTTGTAACATAGGAATATCACCATTTATCTTTCCATTAGCTAACCGTGAGGAATTTGTGGGAAAATAATGAACAATAAAAGAAATAGTTTAATTTGTAAAATGATTCATTAATGAACAGAACAGGATCAGAGGGCATTTTACAGTTGTCAAAGACTACCAGTAAGTCTACTGAACTTTAATTGAAATAGATTCCTATTAAAATAAAATTTCAGCTTTTTTCTCCTTACAATGGTTATTAATTTTACTCAGAAAAAATTCTTCTTTATAAATTTGAACAAAAGAAAGGAAACTCTCAAAACATTATTTAACATTGTGAAGTTCTATTTATGAAATGATATAATTGAAGGTTATATTATTTTCACTTTAATTAGTCAAATACATACATTTAAAGTGACATAATTATAAACATGAATAGATTATGAAAATTACCTGACTGCATTAGCTTCCAGTTTTAGCAATTAAACACTTAAAATGAATACCAAAGAAAAGAATAAAATCTATATTTCATCCCTAGCCTTCATCTATTATGAGAACTCTGATTTCCAATTCTCAAGCTCTTTTTATGAGCTCTGTTTTTTAATTCTATTATAATTTTCCAAGATTATATTTTTAGATTTTTAATATTTCATATGCTTCTTGCTTTTAATATGTATCTACATAATTATCATTTAAAAACAACTATCTAACGCTGCATTTTGCTAATATGACTTTGTTTATGACTTTGTTTGATCAATGAAACATTGATTCTTTAGCATTTTACCATTCCTACATTTTTCACTCTAAGAATCTATGTGAAGAAAATGTTGCTATTCTCTTTTATTAGTTCGAAATACATCAGTAAGTGTTACTAATTCAGGCAGTTTAAATATTATTTCAAGCTAACTTTTCATAACATTATCCAAAGTATGCAAGCTTAAATTATCCCCAGAAATGTCTTTATTTGACTTATTTCACCTAACCTTGTTACTCTTCTTGCTTGCTGGATAGTCGTCATGGTGTGATGGCTTCAGGACCATGACAGGCTATCACAGAATAAGTGAAGTTCTAATGCCAGAGTGAGAAAATTGAATACTGCACATTGTCTTTTACATTCCAATGTTAGCTTTAAGTCTTCAATAGGTATTTTACTATCCATATCTATACATATAACCTTGGGGATCAGGTATAGAATAAAAGACTAGGTGGTAGGGTGGGAAGATTTCCTAAGGAAGGAGAAATCGAATCTGAAGAGAGATAGGGTGGAGGCTAGAACAGGAAGAGGGGGCATGGAGAAGATGCTTAAGGGTAGGAAAATGGGGGGGGGCAGCTACCATTAAAGCCTATATGAGAAGTCACATAGAAACCTACTGTAGAAGCTTCTTAAAATAGACAGATATAGGAGTGGACTATAAATAGTCACTAAATAACAGGGGAGGATACGCCCCAACTAGATACCTTTTGACAAATAAATATCCAGAGCCAAGAATGAGTCACATCTAGTTGAGTCATTGGCCAACGAGATTCCATGGAAACCCTCAAACATTTTAGGGGATTGCCAGGGCTATTGACTGCACGCCACACACTGACGGTAAGGCCCTATTGCTTGAGACAACACATATCTCTCATTGAACGTGGAGAAGCTGAACCAGAGACTATTTAGAGGCTTCACCCCTACTAATTTTCATGGTACTGAAAGGTATTGTGCTTTCTAAGAGTGGAGAAGGCTAAACACCAACCCAGCAACAAAGTGTCTAGTCTATAATGGTGACCTTGCAGCAAGGTATGTGTGCTCATGGGATAGTGGTACAAAAGTTATGAGAGTAAGCAACCACTCTCTGATTGGATTCCAGATCCTCTCCAGGAGATGAAACCCATGCTTTATACTGCTTTGATGGCCAAGAACTGCACTCACACAGAAACCCATGGCTGGGCAATGTATAGAGAGTGAGACATTTTGAAATAATCAATGCTAAGTGAGATATCCTCATTAAGTCTTCCCATTTTGGGCTCATGGAACTATGTAGAAGAGGAGGGTGAAAGACAAGAGTCGGATGACAAAAGGGAAACAGTATGTTTCAGATACAACAGGATGAGTACACATAGAAACTCACAGAGACTGTAGTAGCATACACAAGAGTTTCATAGGCTCAAGCCAGATGGGGTCCCAGAACTGACAAGGAAAAGTGGACATGATCTCCATTTTCAAATGACATCCATTTGCAAAGAAAACCTTGTTTTCTCCAGTGGAGTCTCACTGAGTATTTCAAGGGCACTTAGGTAGGCCCTGGCTCAGCAGCAGATGGCTAACACAGCATGGAATCAGCAGTCTTTTTCTATATGTTTTGTACAGTTTTATTCATTTAGGCAGTTTTCATTCATTTCCAATTTTGTGTTTTTATGAGTTTTGATTTTGAGTGTGTGTTTCTTCTGTTTTTCTTTCTTTTTTTTACTTTGATATGTTGTATTTTTAATTAATTATTTTATTTATTTACATTCCAGCCATTGCTCCCAACTCCCCCCCCCATTTCCAAACTCAATTCCCCTCCCCCTTGCCTCTGAAAGGGTGCTTCTCCCATCCCCCTTCCATAGAGTCTCAAGTTTCTCCAGGATTAGGTGCATGCTCTCCTACTGAGCCAGGTAAGTGATTCCTATGCTATATATGCGTGGGGGTGGGGGGGCGTTAGAGGATCCCATATACGCTGCCTGGCTGGTGCCTTAGTCTTTAAAAGCTCCCTGGAGTCTGGGTTAGTTGAGACTGCTGGTCTTTCTATGGGGTCGCTCTACCTTTCATCTTCTTTAATCCTTCCCCTAATTCAACCATAGGGGTCCCTGACTTCAGTTCTATGGTTGGGTGTAAGCATCTGCGTTTGTCTCAGCCTCTCAGAGGACAGCCATGTTAGGCTCCTGTCTGTAAACACATCTTAGCATCAGTAATAGTGTCAGACCTTTGTGCCTCCTGCCTCATGAGGTAGAGTTGGGCCAGTCACTGGACAGCCTTTCCTTCAGTCTCTTCTCCATTTTTTCCCCTGCAGTTCTTTTTGATGGGAACAATTCTGGGTCAGAAATTTTGACCGTGGTTTGGTAACCCCGTCCCCTCCACTTGGGTCCCTGTCCATCTACTGGAGGTGAACTCTTCAAGTTCCCTCTCCCCACTGTTGGACATTTTGCATAAGGTCTTCCCCATCGAGTCCTGAGAGTTTCTCACGACCCAGGTTTCTGGGACTTTCTAGAGGTTCCCTATGCCTCCCACCCCCAGAAGTTGCATATTTGTTATTCTGGTTTGTTTGCTTATTTTCCTCTTTTCTACTGGGAGAAAGAATGAAAGGGCTTGGATTAGTTAGGTGGCTCGGGAGGTGAGGAGTTTCAGTGAGGAGCGCGGAAGGGAAACCCATAACCAGAACACATTGTATGAAAATTTCTTAATTACAAAGCAGTAGCAGTTCTCCTTTCCCTCTATGAGTGGAAGAGTGATCTTTGGAGGTCCTTACCCTTGGTCAGGTAAGCTGTGCCCATCACCGATCACACTATGCTATTGTTGCTATCAAAATTGCCAGAATGATTGTTCATATTATTCTTCAATCTATCTGGAACTAAATTTTTTTTTATTTTTTATTTATTTTTTTTTCAGAGCTGGGGACCGAACCCAGGGCCTTGTACTTGCTAGGCAAGTGCTCTACCACTGAGCTAAATCCCTAACCCCTAAATTTTTATTTTATTTAAATATATACATCTATTCCTTTCTAAATTGTTCTTTCACCAGATAATTGCTTACTAAATATTATCTTATATAACAAGATTTAGTAATCTATACTTTTTATTCTTTAAGTATCATGATTATATGAATTCGAATTTTGTACTCATTTCATTGATATGTTGTATGTCATTACAATAAATATTACTTTTAATATTTTAATGATTATCATATTAAAATATGCTTCATTCCTTGGAAGTCTATAACTTTTGTGTATTTTATGCTTGTTTCTTAATATTATTATTTCATAGTCTTGAAGATTTATTTTTGCCAATTTTTTAGTTACTTTATTGAGTTGGAAGATAAATATACAACATGGGCTTATTCTAAATATCATTATTGATTTTAGGAGAATCATGACCTTCGTAATAGAATTAAAGTCAAATTGCTAAGGCCTTTTTTTTTTTCATGTGACCTCAGTGTAGCACAGGAATAGAACTCTTCATAATTGAAGTGCGGAACAAAGGAAGATGGCTTAGAGGGTGAAAAGAGCCTGACGACCTGAATCCAATCTTTGGATTCCATGTAATCCCAGCACTCCGACTGTGAGATAGGAGGCAGAGACAGGAAAATCAGCAGGAAGTTGAAAAGCCAGTGAGCCTGGAGTTTTCAGAAGGCAGCAACAAAACAAGAGAGCATGCCTCCAGAGAAGATGGAAGGAGAGAGCTGACTCCTGGAAAGTTGCCCTCTGATTTCCACATACACACTGAGGAAGACTTGGAAAGAAAGCCTGACATCACTGCTACAGAGCAAACGGATCAAGCGTTTACACTGGGGACTTCTGTGCACAGCATCTATGCTGGGCTTTTCACCCTTCCTGATGCTGCAACACTTTAACACAGTTCCTCACGTTGTGGTAGCCCTCAGTGATAAAATCATTTGGTTGCTACTTCATAACTGCAGTTTTGCTCCTGTTATGAAATTGAGTGTAAATATCTGATGTGTAGGATATCAGATAGGGGACCTTCAAATGGGTCACGATCCACAGGTTGAGAACCATTGGTCTGTGGCCTCTATTAGTTTGTAATGCTTTTATCTAAAGCTTTGTAATTTTTAATTGAGACTCCTCTCTGTAGATCAAACAAGGTCTAGCAAGTGGTCTTGTTCCAGACTTAAGGTTAATCCTAAGACTAAAATGTGTGATATGACCCTTGACTTAAAAGTATGACATGCGGTTGCTTATTATTGTGAAATTACTTTCACAGCATTTATTTATAACCTAGATCAGTTGACGATTTTTAAAACCTGTAATATAGTCTTCCATCAAGAGAAATAAAACTGGTAATTATATATACATCCTGTACACAGGCAAGAGTCTGTTCAGATAGTGCTAGCAATAGTATATTTAGAGTTAGGTTTCTAAAGTCATAAATGACAGGTCATGAGAACAAACCTCCCTCTTGCCACAGCCTGATAGAGTCTTTGGAAAGCACAATGTCACCTTGGCTCCATCTGCTGGAAACATTAAATAACAGCAGCCTGGGCTGTAAGAGATTCCCTGGACATCTTGCATCGAGTTTCTTGTGTGGTAGTTATTCTTTTCTTATGTATGGAATTAACTGTCTAACTAGAACATTCACTTTCTGCTTTTCCTGGTGATTCACTTGCAAGCTCCAAGAGGCCAGACATAGGTTTAAGGTTCTGGTGTTCATGGAACTACGTTATTGCATGACCATGGTATGCCTTTGGATTACAAGATCATGGAATACTAGGTTTCTATTTAGTTTTTTTTTATAACCTGTGAACTCTGCCACTGTAATGCAAAAGAGGCCATGGAAATTATAAGGGGGAAAGTGTGGCTGTCGTTACAGTAAAGAAAGATCTAAAAATTGGTTCTGTGTTATACATATACACAAGTATATGACTTATATTTATAATTTTAATAACATGCTTTACGACTTGTCATAGCTTACTTTGGGGAGTATTAAGTGCCCCTTTTATGTGCATGATAGTATGCAAAGGTATATACATACATAAACATCATAAAAGTGGGCATTTATGTAGTTCAGTTCATCAAAATGTTGGATTATTTAACTCTTATTTCTATAAACTGTAAAGATATGCAGAATATTTGAATACAATTTTAAATTTGTCCTTTTCTCTTCGATAAAAGTTTGCTTAAACTAGGAGACTGAGTCTTTTGTTATTTTAGAGATCACTGTCACACAAGATAGTGTTTGCATCAAGGACAATGAAAGATTACATAATTTTCTTCTAAAATATTTTGTTACACATAAGTTTCAGTTACATTATGAGTAGTGAGTGGAATTAAAACATTCAAAAGATAAGCTGATAAATAAGATTATCAAAAGTAGGCTGGTAGTATTAATTGTCAAACTGCGGAAATGTGATGATTAAGGCTGTATTATACTAATGCAGTGTGGCAGTCAGTGTTGATTTGACTCTTTCCCAAGGGGACACTTGAAAGTATCTGAACACAGATTTCTGTTCCCCCTGAGAGTATAAAGAGAGATCCTGCTGCACAAGTGTAACGGGAGAGTCTGAGATGCTGCTAAGTGTTCAAGAGTGTATAGGAGAGCCCTCAGGCTTCTCTCTCTCAGTGCTGATGTGATGGTCCTGAGGTTAAAAATTTGTGCTCCTGTTTGATAACAGAAGAAAAATTCATAGTGATGTTCCCCCAAACTCATAATTGGTCTATGTGGATCCTAGAGATAAATAAGAATTTGATATAAGAAAATTAATAGTTTAAATTTAAAAGTAGATTTTGGAGAAGTCTTAGAATTACTGTTCAACTTTCTGTGAAAAGAATATCCTTAATTTTTCTTAAATGGAAGTTGTCTATTTATCATGATTAACTTTTTTACTTAATATTCTGATTATGTTGCATTTTCTTTATAAATCCATATGTAATTTATGACCACTTTACAGGTTCCCAGTGTACTGTCATTGAATTATTGTGTCACATTCAACCGAGAGCCTCAAAATTAAAACTGAAGAGAACAAGAAGATCATTGATGGGTCAGGGCTTGCAGATTTGAACCACGATCATGTGCAGATGTGTCACAGATGCTTCTAATTTTTACCAGTCTTGTCAAAGGCCCAGGTGCAAAGGCTAGGCGTGCACTGGTTTTAGAGGCTTTTCTGTCATTAACTGTAAGCCTTGCCATTCATTCATGGTCAAGAATTGGGGATACAGTCTGGATGTGCTATTCATCTTTGCCTTCACATTTTCCTCAAAATCCAATCACTGCCACCTCAGAAGTGTATCTGGGAATCTTGGAGAGCTGGGCTCTGCCTATTCCCTTGCAAATACAGTGGTCTTTTCTAAGAAACTAAAAGAAATGAACTATCACCTTCACTCAGGTGCAGGAAGAGGAATAGCTGCCCTCATCCCTGAAGATGCTCAGTCAAATCATAAAAAAAAAAAAAAAAACACCCAATCAAACAAACGACATTTACTCTTTTAATATGGCTGAGACTTGGGATTTAAGCTAGTATGGGAAGAGTTCACGTAATTGGGACTGCAGAAAATTCCAAGGTATCTTGATGAATTAATTATGGTTCAGAAAATGGAAGGAAAACTGGAAGAGAAACTGGGAGTATGAAAAATGAAGATGCATTGAGTGTTTGGGTGTTATAAGCCTTAACTAGGTCAAATGTAAAGAAAACATAGAAAATAGGTCAGATGGCAGGAACAGACCAACTGCTTCCAAGAATCAAGTGAGAGGAAGTTTTCTAAGAGGGGGGAGTGCCAGAGGGAAATCCCCAATGCTACCCAAAAGACTCAACAAAGAAACAGGGAGGAACATAAGATGTGCCCTAGAAGGATGCAGGACCCAGAAAGTCATTAGTGAGTTCTTTTCAATACCTCACATAGGGATTACCCATGAGTTCTTTAAACAGATGGTAACGACAGACACAGTCTTTATCAGAGCTGTAGATAGAGATAAGAGTAGGCAGGGCATCGCCCTACTTTGTGATCCATACGGAGGTCTGTCATCCAGGTTTTTGAGGGACAGCTCACCTCCCCACTTGCCAGAATGTCTGGTGACAGAGACTCTTCAGTTGCCAAGTGTCTCCCAGGATTATTTCACCCTCAAAGAAGGTGCCAGAGTCTTTTGGGATGGCCTATATTAAATAACTGGCAAAGCAAATTAAGGTATAAAGATTAACCAATTTCAGCTCAAAGCAGGATAAATGACTGTGGTGGGCATTGACCACAAACACATTGACCACAAGGATGCTTTCTAGTAGATATGATGCCTACTAAATTCTATTTCATGTAGTTGTTCATAGAGAACGCAACATGTAATGTGGTAATTAATGATGCAGTAGGGAATGTCACTTAGCCCGGATGGTCTCATCAGGAATCTTAGAGATCACATGGGTGATTGTTCCTGTCCTTGATTCAGGGGTCAGCAGGCTCTGAGTATGCTATTGCCGACCCCACTCTTAGGAATGGCAAGGTCAGCATGTGTTTGGGGCTGTGTTTTCTGTGTTTTGGGGTCTGTTTGGTTTACTCTTTCCTTTCTTGAGCAGATGAGGTGCCAGTTGACATGTTTTATCTGTTGTTGTGAACTTGTTAAATTTTTGTGATGTTTGCAGAGCGTGTATACACTTGTGACTAGTCCAAACTCCTGGTAGTCAAATTCTTCTATTACTTAAGATACAGATTGATTCAGAACTCTAAATATGTGTCCTGTGAAAATTTCAGTGCCTACTCAAGATTTCTAGCAGTGGTTAACACAGTGGCTTCCACAGTCATATGTATTGTCTAAATTCCTTTTCATTAAATAAGTACAAGGCATACATTGCATTATCACAATGTTTGTTATTCAATCACTGAAACCAATGCCTTCACACATGCACAACTCCCCAACTGACAGAAACACACACATGCACAAACACCCTACATGCACACACTCCTACACACAAAAAAAACCACACACCCATACACACACACCTACATATACATAAGCCCCTACATGCACACACACACATGCACCCATACATACACACACACACTCACACTCACACACACACACTCACATACACACACCCTGTACACACACACAGACACAGACACACACAGACACACACAGACACACAGTCACACACACACACACACATACCATGTATACACACACAAACACCCCCACACACACCACTCACAACAGCCCCTTTACTGACTTAGCTTGGCTTCAACATTATTCTGAACAAATGACACTGGTGATATTGTAGTAAAATATATTTGGAATAGAAAGTTAGACTCATCCCTGTGCTGATTTCTGCCAACAAAATCCTCAGTTTGGAGCCAAGCTGGTCGTTTTCTTTCTCTCTTGCCCTTCTTCCCATTCTTCAGCTTTCTTTTGTTCTCTTCCTCACTGTCTTATTAATTTCTATGGAGTTCTGTAGTCAATTTCACTATTGTTTCTGCTAACCACTGCCCTCTAGTGGCTTTCTAGGAACATTACTACTCAACTTCACCTAGTTAGAATTAAAAGTTACCTTTTAATTTTCTCTTCTTTCTTTCTCTTCCTTCTTTCCTTCCTTCCTTTTTTCCTTCCTTCCTTCCTTCTTTCCTCTTGTCTTCTGTCCTTCCTCTCTTTCTCCCATTTACTTTGTTTTTCCTCTTATAAAACCAAGTTAGTAAAACCAAAACCAAAAATGATGATAACAATAGCAGTGACAACCAAGCCAGATTAATACAGATTTTTTTCTGACCACAGCTTTTAGACAACTCTACTGTAAATCTCACGGAAAGTGTCAAATATTTTCTCACATATTTGCCAAAAACATTGATTCTCTAAGAGCAAATTATCTCTCAATAGAAAACTGCAAACAAGTCTATCTTCCAATAGGTGGTTTAACATCAATTTCCTAAAAGCTAATTGTTCTCTTTTTAACAGAAGAAATAATTAAAATTAGAAAGTTTAAAATATGTGCTTGTTATTTTGTTTAATGGTGTTAACTGGAGACTGACTTTTATTATGAGTCTGTGAAATCCTGCAATTCGAATCATCTGGTTTTCTCCCAGGATCAGATTTTTACCAGACTCATTTATACACAGGTATGTGAGTCAAACTATCTTCTTACAAAAGCTCCCCAGTGTCAGTGTAGGGTATCTCTTTGTACTCCTGATTGCTGGAATGGCAAGCTACAAAGTGTTGTCTGGGCTTTGCCGCTGAACGTAAACTCAGTTTCTTCCTCTCCAACAATCGTGCAGATAATAAGGAACTCTCTAGGGAATAACGTACTGGAAGGTTCAGGCACAGAATAAGACTCACAGGCAGTGATTGAGATGTTTTTGAGCAAGAACACAGCGAGAAAAGAGTCAAGGCCAGGAGAAGTATTAATCATTCCTAACACATGCGCAGTGCATTGCCAATGAGTTTTTAACTAGATACTCCAAGCACAGCACATCTAATTAAGATCAGCTGAGTGAAACCTGACTCTGTTTAACATAGAGTTAGGTGGCCCCTTCTTCACAGATCTGTAACTCCAGCAGCAACAAACAAACAAATACAAACAAACAAACAACAGCAGACCTTTACAAGAATTGGCTGGGCAAACTGGTTTTTAGGGTTCCTTTTCCCAAAGAAGTGTTGGTGTCTGGGACTCAGGTTGGGAGTCACGTTCTCTGGAAGTATTAAGCTTTGCTCTAGTGTTTCAGGAAGGGATGACTCATTTGGGTTTTAATTGGCATCTGCTGGAGATTAATGACTGGGCATGAGGATTCTATACTCCTTACTAGCATTTGGTTTAACTCTGTGGGGTTACAGTGCTACAACTCTTAGGTGCATGAAAGAAAGGGAATTTCACTTTCCTTTCCCACCATTAAGACTAAGGAAGACACTCAAGGCATTTTACGAAGTCAAGGTAGCAAAAAGGCTGATTAGCCAAAACATTAACCTTGTCCTTGTAAAGGGAAGCTGAAAGGTAAAGCGAAGGGATCTTTTGGATGCTTGGACAATGTAGTCACGCTTCTCCTCCGCCCTGTGCTCTAGGATATAAATGTATTGGTTTGGGATTTGCTAAAGTGAGTGTTCAATCTCTGTTGTTCCACACTGGAGCAATTTTTCCATCCCTGACTTAATATAGTAGTTAGATAATGGATGAGTAATTGCAGCAGATGAGGTACAGTTCTCTTCTAATTAAATTTTCTACAGGGTGAAAAACGTCAATGCAACCTTGTTCTGGTGACTTGAATTGGAGAATTTGATTCATTATCTGGTTCAGGGATAAACAAAGGCACAGAGTTATTGAGAACTGAGCACAGGTACAATGCATCCATGTGCTAATATTTAATGCTATTAACTGTGCTAGTGTAAGCTTTCTCACTCTTTAGATTTTTTGCTCTTCAGTGTTTATATTGAGGGACTGTTGGCCTATTTCTATCCATCCACTTATGACTGCATAGAGCTCTTGAAATAAATGTGACATTTTTAAAATTCTTTTGTGGTCCAGAGGGAAAAATCATCCTTACCATGCATTTACAAAGTGCGCAGGATAATTTTAAGTGCTTTATTATTGAAGTGCCCGATTGTTTCCAACTCTGAATACAAAATAGTATAAATTTCGTTGGTCTATGAAGTTTTATTTCATCTTTATTTCATATAGATGTGATGCAGATTTCATATTTATTTTGAAAAAAGTTGTTAATATATATTGGTGTAGAACATTTAGAATGGCTAATACGTGGTGGTTTCTGCACACGTTTAGAGTAAAAATAACTTCACCAAATGCATATGATTTTGAAATCCAGCTGCTTTTTTCCTCTCATGCCTGCTTGAAGTACTCAGTATCAATAAGCAATATTTTCAGAGGAGTGGTGGAATTTAATATTTAATCAACTATGTCAGAGGTTCCAGGTCTCCCACTGAAGCTCTGATAACAGGACAGGTCTATATCCTTGCAGTTCATGGGCTGGCCATGTGGGGAAATCATTGACTCTGTTCACCATTAGGAGGCCCTTGCTCCTCTCGGCTCACTCAATAATCCCTCACATGGATCCAAGGAAACATTTTTTTCTAGGAAAATATGGCAAAAATGGCAGGAAATTGTAGAGGTTGGTAGGAATGATTTGAAGGGACTTGAATACAAAATCAATTTCTTACATGATATTTTCTTTTACCACATTATTTTGATCTGTTTTCATACATTATGGAATTATATCATTTTTTAAGAAAATAAATAATTGTGTTACTCAGCTCACAAGAGAATGGATGGCAGAACCAATAGAAAGCAAAACTTTCAACAGCCTTGGTTGTATGAGTGAGGGGAAAAAATGATCTAGAGATCGCCAGAAGGAAGGAAATGAGAAGTCATCCGCTCAAATGAGTGAAAACATAAGCTGTCGTCCTCAGCCTTTGTTGCTTCTGAATGCTATGATTTTTAACAAAGAGAAAGCCAGATAGTTCCTATATACAAATGTGTGCTGTGACATCTGTATTTTTCACTCAAATTTCTCTAGAGAACTGGAGACCACACTAATGCATCATATTAATTCCTGGCACCATAGACTTCTACACAGAAGATGCTTATTTGGATTCCCAGTTTTACAGGTCTCACTACATGGGTTTAGGTCTATGATAAGATGGCATAGGATCTCGAGGAATTTTCTGCAGTAGACAGTTGGATGGTTAGCTTTTGAGTCACTGGAAAATGACTTCTCACTAAGCACATCCCTTAATGTATCCGCTACTTCTCAGTATTCCACTCTGGGGACTGAGCCTTTAATACTTGAGTCTTTGCATGATCAGAGTTTAGCATTAAAATTCTCATCATAGGGGTGGGATAATAGCTAAAGGCTGCAGTGGAGAGAGCTGTAGTGGTGGCTTGCTCTTTCTGAATTAAAACAGTGACTGAGTGCTAGAATCAGAGATGAGATCAGGACAACTCTAATCAAGGTGCTGGCTTGGGGATTCCTCAGAGCCTTCTGTATTACCTGGTTTGAATGTTAAAAGTTCAAGTGGTAAGTTAGAAAGAGTGCATCTGTGTAGGACCCAACTAGTGGGAAGGTTCTAGACAATGAGAGAACACACATGAATTCAACAAGAACTCTTTTTTTGACCTTTTTCTTTTTTAATTTTATTTTTATTGGATATTTTATGTATTTACATTTTAATGTTATCCCCTTTCCTTCCTCTCCCATCCACCCTCCTTCTCCCCTACTTTGATGAAGATGCTCCCACTCGGATCCACCCACTCCCACTCACCCACTTCCACCTCAACATCCTGGCATTCTCCAGCACTGGGGAAATGAGCCTTCACAGGACCAAGGACTTCCGCTCTTATTGATGTCAGACAGTGCCATCCTCTGCTACTTATGCTGCTGGAGCCATGGTCCTTCCATGTGTACTCATTGGTTGGCGGTTTAGTCCCTGGAGCTCTGGGGAGGTCTGGTTGGTTGATATTGTTTTTCTTCCTATGGGGTTGCAAATTTCTTCAGCTCCTTCAGTCCTTTCTCTAACTCCTCCATTGGGGTCCTCATGCTCAGTCTGATGGTTAGCTGCAAGCATCCTCATCTGTATCAGTAGGGCTCTGGCAGAGCCTCTCAGGAGACATCCATATTAGGCTCCTGTCAACAAGCACTTCTTTGCATCAGCAATAGTGACTGAGTTTGGTGACTGCATATGGGATGGGTCCCCAGGATGAGCAGTCTCTCGATGACCTTTCCTTCAGTCTTTGTCCCTGTATTTCCTCCTGTGAGTATTTTGTTCTCCATTCTAAGAAGGAATGCAGCATGCATCCTTCTTCGTGAGCTTCATATGGTCTGTGAATTGTTTCTTGAGTATTCCAAGTTTTTGGGCTAATATCCACTTTATCAGTGAGTACATACTATGTGTGTTCCTTTGTGACTGGGCTACCTCACTGAGGATGGTATTTTCTAGTTCCATCCATTTGCCTATGAATTTCATGAAGTCATTGTTTTTAATAGATGAGTAGTATTCCATTGTGTAAATGTACCACATTTTCTGTATCCATTCCTCTGTTGAAGGACATCTGGGTTCGAGAACTCTTGACATAATTTTTTTTCGGAGCTGGGGACCGAACCCAGGGCCTTGTGCTTGCTAGGCAAGCGCTCTACCACTGAGCTAAATCCCCAACCCCGACATAATTTTTTAATACAAGAAAAGACATATCTACATGCAGCATATATATTTCTATTCCATTTATGTTCCATTACATTGTTCACTCATACAACTTAGTTAATACAGAGATTTGGATGAGTTCTCATAGATTGTAGTGTATGCTAAGGGAACATAGATCATTGAAACATTTCAGAAAAGAGATTCTAGTTAGGAAATTCAAGAAAGAGCACATTCATTTTCTGTAGGTTACAGGTTGTTTCTTTTATGCGGAAGGCCACAGGAAGTCTGAGGTTAGATCCACAGGGGTATGTAATAAAAGACAGATGGACAGATGCAGAGTGAGCTTATGAATCTCATAGATTTAGGAACAGAGCCAACTAGAAGGAAGGATGAAGCTTGTTTCAGGTAAAATCAACAAGAAGAAATTCACATCTTTAGTATTCTACAATGAATATATCCTGCAGTTTACATTCAGATTTTCGAAAATCAGAGCGATCAAAAGAACAACTCCCAAAATACCAAAGCAGAGTAATTAAGTTGTCTGAGATAATGAAAGAATATTTATACTGGGTTCAGAAAATTTCTCTCCCCCTATTCACCAGCGGTTTGTCCTTGTGCCCCAAATGACGCACTGGAAGTGTGATTCGCTGTGCAGTACGCATAAACAAGATTTGAGTTACATAACCAACTCCTAAAATTGGTTTCCCATTTTAAAATTATAGTAAAACTCAGTAACAGCTTTTGTATTCCGCATGTCTCACTTCAACTCCTTTGAGAAAGTGAAAAACTTTTAAATAATTTTCTCAGAATGCTAAAGGAGCTCATCTTTCCGAATCCATTTACTCTTGGAAAAACACATTATCATATAATCTAAACTCGCAGTAGTCTGCACAAGCTTTCTAATACAATATTGTCTGTAAATGTTGGAAATGCTCACATTCTTAGCCATGAAATTATGAAGTAATATTACAAAAAACATGTTTTATACTGCATTTTCTCAAATTTTAATACTTGGAAGAATGCAAACATTGCGAACAGAAGGCATTGCATGTGATATACTACACTGACAGAAAAAATTAGAAGGATCTAGAAAGGTTGATATTGAGCAAAGAGGCAACCACCCTCCTTTTAGCTGAGGGGCACAAAGAAGATGGAAAACACGACAGCTACCTCCTCAGAGGGCCGCTGTGAGACAGCCGCAGTCCTCTGGAGAGATTCTGGATTCAGTTATGGAGGGAGGACAGGAAATCATTTAAGAAGGCAAGAGACTATGGGTGGCTATGACTTTTAAAAACAAACCAGGGACACTCATAAATTATGTAGAGATGAAGTATGGGCCTGAGAAGAAATGCTTACATTCTGCCTGGAGATTGAGGGATGAGTTGTGACTGCAGGTGCTTTGATAGTAACTGAAATGCCGTAATAGCACTGACTTCAGTAGCCTCCGTGCACACTAAGGAACAAGCTTTTAGAATGCGTGAGGGAGGCTAGAAGAGAGATTGCTGAGTATCGCAACAGTGAACATATCCCTCCTGTACTGTGATTGAAAAGTATCTATGGCCAGACGAATGGACGTCTTGTTTATAAGGCTGTCCTTCTGAGTTAAAGTCCCAAATAGTCTGGTCTACTTTGGGATTGAAAACACCTCCAAGTTGACCGAAGAACAGGTATGGTTACCGGGAACAAGCTACATTCTTCTTTAATTATCACAGAAAGTGCAGATGATTCTAATCCTGCTTAGATCTTCAGAGTTAGGAAGCTTGAGAAAGCCTGGCAGGCTTAGTGAGACAGATACAAGGAAAAACCTGAGAGGATTGGGGAGGAAAATGAAAAGAGATTATCACAATTCCTTGAATGAACTGTGAGGAAATGAATGGTATTTCATGACCTCTCAAGGTCCACAGGTCTTTCTGTGTCTTATGTGACCTAAAAAAGATTAAAGGCGGGTTAAAACTTTCTAGGCTTGTGATCGATAGAGTATTGATGGGGGGTAAGAAGACACAGATGGTCATCTCAGCAAGACTCTTTCGAGCTATCAACAGCAGAGAATACACACAGGTCCTCAGAGTCCCTTTGATGTAAATTGTTCCCTATAAGGTTTTAGACTGAATTTTAAATGTGACTGTTTACATATGTAGTCTTTGAACAAATGGAACATTTTATGTTTAAAATTAAATGAGAGATAAGATTTTTTTAATTTTACATTTCAGATTAACTAACTCTAAGGATTAACTCTTTTATTTATTCATATTGTAAATGTAAGGCAAAGCAAGCACCCATATGGTTCTAAACACTTTAGCAAATGATTATGTTTCCGGAAGATCAACAGCTGGTTGATACACAATAGAACGCAGCAAATGGTATGACCTATTTAGAATTATACTTTATTAATGTATAATGTGTGTGGACATGTTTTTCAAACGTGTGCATGGAGGACAAAGGGTAATTTTATGAAATCAGTTGCTTCTCTTCTTCTATCTTTATGTGGTTTCTTGGGGGTTGAACTGCTGTTCCCAGGATTATACCCAACCACCTTTACTTGTTAAGCCATCTCTTCAGCCCAGAAATGAATATGAAATATTTTGATGTTTAATTAATGCAACAAGAAAAATTTTGCCGCTTATTCACATAGAAAAGTGCACACATAAAAATCTAATTGCATAAAATATAAAAATCTCAGGAGTTGGGCTTGTAAGAAATTTAACTCTGTCGATGTGATTAAAAAAGCAACCAAAAAAAGGAAGTTGCAATCAATCCCCTCCTGTCTTGCATCTGTACCTGATTTCTAAAGAGAGGAGCCAATTGTACAGAAAAAAGGAGCGATGGAGCCAAAACCCAGCAACTCTTACACCAATGGCCTGGGAGGAGGGTACAGCAGTTGTCTGAGAGCCAAACGATTTCCACTGTTGCACTCCAAAGCTCCAAAGGCTGATTAGCTGAGCAGGCAAGTATTGGTAAAATGTATCTGATAGCCAGAAAATCTCGCTGTGGAAGCCAACTTACTTCCTTAAGGGAAAAAAGAGCCCTTCTGTTTTTCCATGATAAAATAATCAGCAAGCCGTTCTCAGAGATCAGCTTCTACAATCTGGGCTCGAATCCATTAAGATGTGACTTCACTTTCCACTTGTGGAGAGGTCAATTATGTCAAAACTTAGTGGCCAGAAAGAGACATTTCCTTCAATCTCATGATTCTGCTCTGTGTAGTATTGATTGGTGACCTTCTTGAGGGCAAATTAATAAGGTCTCCAGTAGCTTTATTCACATATCTTGCTTTAGATGGAAAGTTTGAGTCCATTTCTGTGTAACCCCAGTCTTTATATAGTATCAATAATAAGGTAACTAGAAATAGAACTTAAAGATGTAGGTTCCAAATACACAAAATTCAAATTTGTAGAGATAATCTCACGTACTAAATGGAAGCATCACCTATCAATAAAACAGTGATTGGTCAGTGAGCCGAGGCAAGATTAGAAGGTGGGATATTTGGTAGAGAGAAAGGAATTCTGGGAAAATAGTCAGGCATAGGAGATTTGGGGCCCAGACACAGAAAAAGATGGCCATATGAAACTGAGAACCAGGTAACCAGCTATGTGGCATGTCTCAGGTAATTAAGATATTAGCTACTCAGGGAACAGAGCCAAGGATAGTGGCATAATCATTTATTCATTTCCTAGAAGCTGCAGAGTCCTTATTTCTGCAAACAAAGTGGACAGGTGGAAAAATATGAGGATACAGGTAGATGAGTTCTACTACACAAATACTTGTCTTTAAATCCTGGGATGAGAGAGACATGCACAATACGAGCAGAGAAAGAGCAGAGTAAAGTTCAACTCTACACAGGGAGGAGACATGTTGCATTCTGCATGTGATTTGTTCCCTGACGGCCCATGGACAGAAGGCTTTGGACTGGGGGGAAAGGATCTTTTAAGAGGGGGAGTCTATTGGGGGAGTCATGAAGCTGCTTCTCTCATGAATAGATCAATGCTCTTCCAGGAGTTGTCCAGCCATCCCATGGCTGGAATAGCTCCCCAGATAATGGCCTTTAGAGTGGACAATAGAATGTCTTCTGAATCCCTTCTATCTATCCCACTGACCAGGAAGTCAAATACTCCTGTATTGGGATACTTTCTATTACGAGGTCCCCATCAGAGCACTTGAGTGGACCAGATAGCTGATGTATGGTTCTTTTGAACCTCTGGGACCGTGAGCTAATGAAAAATCCTTTCAACTCATTCAACCTCATATATTTTGTTACAGCATCAGAAACTGTACATAGACACAAAATGTATTCTATATCTCAAGAAAGGCATGCCAAAGAACTAGCTTTATAGCACAATTGCCACCTACCATGACACCCAAAATTCTTGTTGGATTATTACAGTGAGGTCAAGATAAGATTCTGGAGTTATAATCTAAATCAGGTCCAGGCATGGATGAAGCTTTTGTCTTCTTCACCATTGTTCTTCTCTGTCTGAGAAATCCGTGAGCTATTTGTCTACAATCATGCAGTAGTGAGGTAGACAGAGCAGCAATAGAAACTTATTTCAAAAATTAAGGGAGTAGAAACAGCGGTAAGCTGGTAATAGTAATTTTCAAATCTCCAGTATAAAATTTCTTAAGTAAAATCATTCCGCTTGTTATTGTCACTGGCTGATATGCTTTTGGTTTTTCTATGCTCATCCGTGGCTATGTGAAACCAAAAATTGCATTACTCCGTGTCCTTCATAGCCCATTTCCCACATATATTAGGCAGTAAATGGACCCCAAGTTTCTTTTCTTATTGTACCACTCGAATCTTGCAATTATCCTAAGTCATGCACACATTTTACCATGAATGTCCCTTAGCTATCTTGGGGCTAAGTAACAATTCATGTAAGACAACATCAATCAAGGTTTTAAAGCCTCAGGAAACATGATATTACCTTCTGTAAAGTGTCAACAGGAGATTTTCTGCTTCCATGTACTTGTGATATATGCACTGAATTTATTTTGCTATGTCTCATTTGATATATTTGCCAAAGATATATTTCTTTTTATAATAATCTTTTATTTATAATAATTAGTAGTCAAATTGATTGGCTCAAATGAAGTGTTTTTCTAGACCCTTTCCATTTTATCGAAATTCCTAAAATTTGAGTAGAAATGGAAAATTCTCTTTGCTTCTGTCCTATTATCCCTGACCAATATTAAATAGTTGAAGGTAAATTAAATATGGCAGCACTTTCTGAATTCTTCATATAAGCCTCTCTAGTTATGTCTAAGAGCATATGACCAAAGAAAAGTAATCATGAGTGACAAGAATAGGTTTTAATTATTCCACTAACCTGAAACATACTACCAAGTGGATCTAGGGGCTGTGGAAGAACTGTTGGCTTGGCTGCTGCTCTATGCCAACAACGTGACTGAACAGATCAGGAAGAAATGTGTGTGAGGTACACACGTTCCTGATGCCCTACCCCTAATGTCCAAGCCCCATGCAGGTTCCTTCAACCTCCTAAATATGTTTTTAATATAACTAATCATAACCTGGGATTAGAAAGCAGTATGTTCAACAGAATGTAGTTCCACTTGGGTGAACTGACATGCTGTGAAATATCCAAAAGCACTTACAATGAATGTCTCATGTCTCTAAAAAGCCTCGATCTTTCCCTTCTTTTAAAACCTTTATATTTTTGAGTTCTTAGATGTTTTAATATATGCATATAATTAAGAATAGTTAAGCAAAACCAATTTCTATGGTCAACTCATCCTATACCTACATTTAGTGAGAATCATTTTCGTGCATTAGAGACAGTATTTTACAAGGGAAATCCACCCAAATCCATACTCTCTCTGATAGTGGTCACAGAAATACTTTTAGTTTCAGATGAAATGTGGGCATTGGCTATGGTCTAAGTTTTAGTTTGAAATCTAGAAGATCCTTAAAATTTACTTGTTTGGATCTTTGTAGATGGACTTTAAGATCTTTGTCAATTTGTGTTGCTTCCATATGTGGGAGGAACTGGTTTTAGTCCTGCTATTTCTGTTTTTTGTTAGAGTCTCATTTTGGCTTTGTCCAAGACACCTAAGGCTGCTATAACAAATTGTCATGGTTTGATAATACAAAACAATAAATATCTTCTTTCCATGATTCTGAAGTCTAGGAAGGTTAAGATCTTGATTCTGGCAGACCTGAGATCTGGTGAGAGCCCAACTCCTCCTTGGTATTCGAATGTTTTCCTGCATTTTCACTTGGTGAAGGGAAGGGAGTAGAAACAGCTCTGTTTCTTTTCATACAGACACTAAAGACACTGCTGATGGCTCTGCCTTCGCTATCTATGCACCTCAAAATCAAAGATTGGGGGATTGGATGTCATCACACAAATTTGTAGGTAAACAAGCATTCAGCCCATACATGTTGTAAAAACTCCTGTTGATGCTAAATGCATTCATCTGTAAAAATGAATGGAAATGTATTCATCCATTAAAAACATCCCTCAGCTAACTTCTTAGTGCAAGTTCTTGTTTCTATTGTCTCTATATTGTGCCATCTAGAGAGAAGGTCACCTTTTTATGCAGCTCAGGAATCTCTTCTACATTTTATATTCTGTAATTTTCATGGAATATTTACTGAAGACATACTGTCATGAGCAAACCCATAACAGCTACATAACCTTGACACTCTTTAGCAACTCTTAATATATATTCTTTTTTATTGGTTGTTTAATGTATTTACATTTCAAATATTACCCCCTTTCCCCCTTCCCCATCTCTTCCCCTGCTTCTATGAAGATACTCCCATTCCTACCCACCCACTCCCACCTCAAGACCCTGGCATTGCCATATGCTGGGGAAATGAGCCTTCACAGGATCAAGGACTTCTTCTATTTATGCCAGACAAGGCCATCCTCTACTACATATGAAGCTAGAGCCATGGGTCCCTCTATGTGTACTCATTGGTTGGTGGTTTAGTCCCTGGGAGCTCTGGGGTGTCTGGTTGGTTGATATTGTTGTTCTTCCTATGGGGTTGCAAACACCTTTAGCTCCTTCAATCCTTTCTCTAACTCCTCCATTGGGGTCCTCATGCTCAATCCTGTTAGCTGCAAGCATCCTCATGTGTATCAGTAAGGAGACATCCATATCAGGCTCTTGTCAGCAAGCACTTCTTTGCATCAGCAATAGTGACTGAGTTTGGTGACTGCATATGGGATGGATCTCCATGTGGGGCAGTCTCTGGATGACCTTTGCTTCAGTCTCTGCTCTACTCTTTTTCCCTGTATTTCCTCCCATGAGTATTTGTTTCTCCCTTCTAAGAACTGAAGCATTCAGATTTTGGTTTTCCTTCTTCTTGAGCTTCACGTGGTCTGTGGATTGTTTCTTGGGTATTCTGAGCTTTTGGGCTAATATCCACTTATCAGTAAGTACATACTATGTGTGCTCTTTTGTGACTGGGTTACCTCACTGAGGACAATATTATCTAGTTCCATCCATTTGCCTAAGCATTTCATGTAGTCATTGTTTTTAATAGCTGACTAATACTCAATTGTGTAAATATACCATATTTTCTGTATTCATATCTCTGTTGAAGAACATTTAGGTTTTTTCCAGCTTCTGACTGTTATAAATAAGGATGCTATGAACATAGTGGAGCATGAATCCTTGTTATATGTTGGAAAAACTTTTGGGTTTATACCCAGGAGTGGCATAGCTGGGCACTCAGGTGCAAGTTTCTGAAGAACCACCAGACTGATTTCCAGAGTGGTTGTACCAGCTTGCAATCCCACCAACAATGGAGATATGTTCTCTTTCTCCAGATTCTCGCCAGCATCTGCTGTCATCCGAGTTTTTGATCTTAACCATTCTGACTGATATAAGTTAGAATCTTAGGGTTGTTTTGAATTGCATTTTCCTGATGACTAAGGATATTGAACATTTCTTTAGGTGCTTCTTGGCCATTCAGTATTCCACAGTTAAAAATTCTTTGTTTAGCTCTATAGCCCATTTTTTAAAAATAGGATTATTGGATTCTCTGGAATCTAACATCTTGAGTTCATTTTTATATTAGATATTAGCCCTCTAGCAGATGTAGTATTGGTAAAGATCTTTTCCTATCTGTTGCTTGACATTTTATCCAATTGACAGTGTCCTTGTCTTACAGAAGCTTTGCAATTTTATGAAGTACCATTTGTTCATTCTTGATTTGAGAGCATAAGCCATTCATATTCTGTTCAGGAAAATTTCCCCTGTGCCTGTGTTTGATGCTTTTCCCCATTTTCTCTTCTATTAGCTTCAGTGTATCTGATTTTATGTGGAGGTCATTGATCCACTTGGATTTGAGCTTTGCACAACGTGATAAGAATGGGTTGATTTGCATTCTTCTACATGCTGACTTCCAGTTGAACCAGCACCATTTGCTGTCCTGTCTTCATTGGATGGTTTTAGCTCCTTTGTCAAAGATCAAGTGACCATAGGTGTGTGGGTTCATTTCTGGGTCTTCAATTCTATTCCATTGATCTATCTGTCTGTCTCTGTACCAATACCATGCAGTTTTTATCATGATTGCTCTGTAATACAGCTTGAAGTCAGGAATGGTTATTCCCCCAAAGGTTCTTTTTTTGTTGAGAATGATTATCTCGTTAGATGATGAGAAAGCATGTGACAAAATTCAACACCCCTTCATGATAAAAGTCTTGGAGAGATCAGGAATTCAAGGCCTACCTTGAATTCCTAAACATAGTAAAAGCAATATATAGCAAACTCGTAGCCAATACCAAACTAAATGGAGAGAAACTTGAAGCAATCCCACTAAAATCAGGAAGTAGACAAGGCTTCCCACTCTCTCTCTACCTATTCAATATAATACTTGAAGTCCTAGCCAGAGCAATTAGACAACAAAAAGAGGTCAAAGGGATACAAATTGGAAAGGAAGAAGTCAAAATATCACTATTTGCAGATGATAGGATAGTATACTTAAGTGACCCCAAAAATTTCACCGGAGAATTCCTACAGCTGATAAATAACTTGAGCAAAGTGGCTGGATATAAAATTAACTCAAACAAATCAGTAGCCTTCCTCTACTCAAAGTATAAACAGGCAGAGAAAGAAATTACAGAAAGACACCCTTCTTAATAGCCTCTAATAATATAAAATACCTTGTTGTGGCTCTAACAAAGCAAGTGAAAGACCTGTATGACAAGACCTTCAAGTCTCTGAAAATGAGGATCTCAGAAGATGGAAAGACCTCCCATGCACATGGATCGGCAGGATTGACATAGTAAGAATGGCCATCTTGCTGACAGCAATCAAGCAATCTACAAATTCAATGCAATCCCCATCAAAATTCCAACTCAATACTTCACAGAGTTAGAAAGAGCAATTTGCAATTTAATCTGGAAGGCCGTGCAGTAAAAATTCCACTGGAGACACTTCCTGGTTTCTGAATACCACAGTTCTACAGTGAGTCTCTGCCTAGCGAAGCAGTTCTCTAAAGTAGGTTAGACACTCCAGAACTGTGCTGTACTTAGGTTAGGTTAAAGTATTATGTGCAAATAATACTGAAATTAAAAACAATGGAATTTAAAAGGGAAATGGAAGGATAAAAGCATTACATGTAAGATGAAACACCCAAGTCCCAGTTCCAGAGTGGGCATATCCAACACATAACATGCAGAGAACATGCAGTCTTCATGTGCACTGGGATTCAGAGGCTTAGTAAGCAACCTTGCCTCTGCTGCAGTCTTTTTATTGGAAAATGGCGGGAGGTGAGGACGTTTACAGAAGTCTATGCGGGCTTGGATGGAAGAACAGACAGATAATGTATCAGGTCATTCCTGACTCTGTTCTGAGAATTGGAAAAGAAAATGAAACCAGTTTACATGGATAGATTCTGGTTATTTATTTATTTATTAAAGGGAATAAGAAAAACTAGATTGCAAACTAAAAAAAATATGAAACAATTCAGCTTCTTCATTGTCCTTTAATAATACATCCAGATCAATTTTCATAAATATTGATTCTGTTCTGTCCTTCTAATCTCTGACATATATTTATAATCAACATATTGGCAAACGTTTCAATCATGCTGTCACTGGCGAGCAGCCTTGGCATACACACCTTGAAGGTAAGGACCTAGTCTTCTGACAGTCCTGAAAATATTCCGTCTTACCCCTGATGCCTGAGCCCCTCTATCCTCGGCATTCCTTTTACGTAGCACTGGTCTTATTTTGGTATTATTGGCACACACTTCTTTAAATGACCTACATATATCGCAGTTTTGGAGTGTCTAACCTACATTAGAGAACTGCTTTGCTAGGCAGAGTCACCGTGGAACTGTGGTATTTAGAAACCAGGAAATGTCTCCACTGGGATTTTTATGTTTCAAAGCCTGGAAAGTGAATTAAAAGTAAAACTGACACTGTAACATAAGTATTTTTGAAATCTGTTTTAAAAGAAAATGTTGAGTCGCTATTGAATTTAAAATACTTCACACTAATTAAAAAAAAACAGAAAAACACATTTTAATCTTAATAAAATGTGAAATGTTTGTATTAGTAAATTGTAAAAATGCAGTTTTATGAAATTGAGCATTATATAATGACTCTAATAACTAAAATATTATGATATTGTAGTATTGTTATAGAGCCGGATCTTCAAGAATAAAAAGTATAGAAAACACGAATAAGAATTTACTATTGGTAGATGAATTTACTATTTTACTATTTACTATTTTAATAGAGTTTACTATTTTAATTAACAATGTGGAGAATGAAACAGGATAATCCTTTAACTTATATCATAATATTATATCATAGTAACATTAATTTTAATTATTTTGTATATTTTATTGCAAAGATAAAACAAACACCAAGAGGAAATCTAGAACAGTCATTTAAGTCAGCAAACAGTGTCAGAAAGAAAAAAAAAAAAAAAAAAAACAAACCAGAGTCAAAAAGTGTGGGAAACAGTGTAAGAAAAGTGTATCTGCAACAAGTATAAATGCCAATGGGTACCACTTGTTATAAATAAAAAACTCCTGAAAATGTCCTCTGCAAAGGTCAACCTGCAGGTACATAAACACAGGAGGGAGGCATCTGTAGGTCATCACTCTCATGAAACTTCATCTCAGATCAATGCTTCTGTTGGCCCGTTACCAGCTCCAGCTTCCACCCCTAGAAGAGCCAGCTTAGACATAAGCTTCTTCCCGCTCTCAAACCACATCAAAGGAGAGCTGGGAAAATCACTTTGATCCGTAATTCTCCGGAAGAAAATGAGACTCATACAAAATTCATCTGAAAACCATAATGTACTTTTTTTAAAGAACACCGGTGATAAAAATCACTGAACATTTTGGATAACTAAAAGTATTTATAAAGTTGCTCTTAAAATGCGTGTCTGTGTGTGTGTGTGTGTGTGTGTGTGTGTGTGTGTGTGTGTGTGCACGCGTGTGTCTATGTCTGTAACTGAGTTTAACTATGGTTGTTTGCATGAGTTAGGAATGACTCTACTTACTATATCAAAAGCAGCTTAGCTGTGAACACCGAACAAAATGATATTGCCTTTCCCAGCAACCATAACTGTCAGTAGTTACTTGTAGATGTGTGGGGTCATTGTACTGGCAGGTTTTATGTGTCAGCTTGATACAAGCTGGAGTTATCACAGAGAAAGGAGCGTCAGTTAAGGAAATGCCTCCATGAGACCCAGCTGTAAGGCATTTTCTTAACTAGTCATCAAGGGGGGAGGACCCAGCCCATTGTGGGTGATGCCATCCCTGGGCTGGTGGTCTTGGGTTCTATAAGAGAGCAAGCTGAGCAAACCAGGGGAAGCAAGCCAGTAAGTAACATCCCTCCATGGCCTCTGCATCAGCTCCTGTTTCCTGACCTGCTTGAGTTCCAGTCCTGACTTCCTTTAGTGATGAACAGCAATGTGGAAAGTGTAAGCTGAATAAATCCTTTCCTCCCCAACTTGCATCTTGGTAATGTGTTGTGCAAGAATGGAAATTCTAAGACAGTCATCATCCTTTCTCTCGTGTATTATGAGACGATGGCAGGACCAACTTTGTGCTTACCTTGTGCAGGTCCTCACGGCTTCTCTAAGATCATGAGTGCAATCTCTGTGCCATGGCTAAAAGATGGCTTTCATGAGAAATCAGTTCAGCCACTTTTGTAAGATTCTTCCAGAGTCACCATCTAGGTGTCACAGAACATGACCAAGGATGAATCCCCACTATGCTGTAGATATCCTGTGACTAAAGGACAGGCTCCACTGGAAAACTTTGAAGAGTGTCTGACTACATTTTTGCCTCTTAGAGAAGCTTGTTAACATACCATGGTAGGTTAGTTTATGCCCAGAGTGAGGCTGACTTTAAAGTTAAAAGTCTGGTCAGGAACTTCTTAATTTTATGAGAGATTTAACTTTCTCATCTTGGAGCTCATCTATTTGGCAAGATTAGCCTGTCAGAAAGCTTCCTCTGCCTCCCAGGGCTAGCATTACAAAGACCACCATTCCTAGCTTTGTGCCTGGGTGCTATTGATCTCAGCACAGCCTCACATGATTACACAGGAGATACTTTGCCAGCTGATACAGCTCTCCAGCTCCTCACTACTCATTTCAACCTTGTTCAACTCCCCCTACTTTCTGTGGAGAATAGTCATCTCTGTGAGAATCACTCATCACTGAATGAATGTCCTCCCAACACTGATTTTGATACTGAAGCTACATCACTCAAAAAAAAAAGGGGGGGGGGAAGAAAAGATGACCCCCAAATTCAAGGAACTAAGGTCTTCAGACAAGGATGACTAGCCAGAAAATGGATGAGAACGCAAAACAATGTTTGGTAGTGGAAAACAAAGCATGCAATAGTGTTTGTATGTGTGTGGCGTGAGAGTGTGTGTATGTGTCAGGGGGTTTATATGTGGTTGATCACATATGGACTATGGGACGACTTGTCGGACTCTGTTCTCTCCTTCTACTGTGTGAATCCTTGGTATCAAGGCCAGGTTTTCAGGCTTGGTGTCAAACACCTTTACCCAGTGGGCCATCTTGTTGGCCCTTCTTCATGATTTAATTTTATTTATGATTCAAATCCTCATTCCAGTAGGTGCGGATTCCATCGTCAATTATTATACTTATCCTTTACACCCATACACACAAATTAATAAATAGATGTATGTTTTAAAGGTGATTGTATTACCTACCTAGAACTGTAGAGATGGTAGAACGAAGCTTATGCATCTCACTGAACCATTTCTGTCATGAGGAGAAGGCCTACGCTTTACATAGTTAAGTGTACATGAAATTCAGCGTAGCATCATTTTGACTTTTTCCAGTGTGTTCACATAAAAATATAAGAGCCTATTTTCATTCGGACAAGTGTTTGGCATAAACAATATTTTAGTGTAATGGAAACAAGAGTAGGAACTAAAGAAGTCACTGAGGAAAGATTCTCTATGGAAAAATTGAAAAACTATTCAGTAGGAAAACGTTAGCCATAACCGATCACAGACGAAATAGTTAGGGAGAATTTACACTCGAAAGGGAAATATAAAGTTTGTGTTGCTAATGAGACACCCAAGTGAGTACCTTTAATAAATACAGGGAAAAAAATCTTAAGTACAATGTTGGAAATATTGTCAAGAGAGAAATCTTTAGTCATATAGTAATATATGACTATATATTTGTGGATAATATTTTTAACCTGAAAAGTCACAAACTATTTGTAACAATTTTCAGTATTTTTTAGGCCATAGTCAATAACCAAAATCAATTGCAACAACATTTTAAAATAATTTTACAAAAATATTGCATATAAATTGCATTTGATGCTGAAATTTCATAGTTGTCTTTTATCTAAACATCTAAGCCACAGCACATGTGTGTCTCTTCTGCAGATTTGAGACTTTTTTAACACTAACTTATAGTGGCATTTTTCCTTGTTATGACACTGCCTGGTATATTAAAAGTTAATTAAATAAATTGAAGATGAGAAAATGGAAAGGGTCTAGTTTTATTTTTAGATTATTAAATTCTAGCATTTGAAATAATTCTGATCAATATTGGAGGATTAAAATTGGAAAAGAAAACCTCATGAGGCAAAGAATTTTAATAATCCTTCATCCAAGTCTGTAATACCTGAAAAATGGACAACTTAAAAATTGGAAGTTGGAGGGGTTGGGGATTTAGCTCAGTGGTAGAGCGCTTGCCTAGGAAGCGCAAGGCCCTGGGTTCGGTCCCCAGCTCCAGGAAAAAAAAAAAATTGGAAGTTGGGACAAATATTAACAAGTTAGAGTAAGTTTCCTAGTCTTTAACAAAGAAGGATACCACAGTCAAATTGACTTTCCTAGCATTCTGCTTGCCAAAATGGCTCTCTAGTTAAGAGCGGATACTGAGTTAGTTTTCTTTCTCTGATGGAAGAGGTACAAGAACATTTTCTGGTTGTATTCTTTAGATCCTGTCCTACTTCAACCTAACTTTCTTCTACACATTAATCTCAGTTGCTAAGAAGCATTCTTATATCCAGCTCTGCTATCTGTCAATCGCATGGCCTAATTTATATCTGTGGTAAATTTCATAGCGAGAGGAGTATAGAAGATGAAGTTAACGTGTTTAAAGATGCTACTATAAAATTATGAAAGAATGAATCTTATCTTGGCCATGATTCTGAATTGTCAAATAGGAATTTAAAAGAAAAAAACCCCAATGCTCTTATATTTAAATATTTAAGAATGTAGAAACCCAGTTAAAGTTCTATGCAGCTCAGTTGAGGTTTTTATATCAATAAGCTTGTATTTGTCATTAACCACCACTTATATCCTCATTACCCAAGAGTAAAACTCCGTTATTTGTTGGTTAAAGATATTTTATTCATTAAATAAATAATATGTGTGGAAGAGTAGGCAACATGCAGAAGTCACACCCACGTGTGCCTTATTCCCTACTGAACTGAGGAGATAATTCATAATGAGTTTGCGCGATCCTTTCAATTAGCTTTAATAAATATATAGTCGTCATCATTTTAGTTTATGGTAAGCTATTAGATGAACAAAAGTGTTGACACACACCATTCATGTACATTTACCTACTAGAATAAGAGAATTAAAAGTATAGACTTGGACCACAGGCATTAAGTACACGGTGGTACAGCATCATCCTATGTACTTGCTCATTGCGACAATCACACAGTCACTCTGTCCTTTCTGCCCCTGTGGGGAGAACTAGAGAGTAGATACTGATACCATCAAACAAGAAATGTGGTGTGTACAGATAATTAAATCAACCAAAAAACATAGAAAAGGGAAATAATCACATAGCGTTGCCTTTACGCATATGACACCGAGCTTATGTCGGTTATCTTTCCGTTGGTGCCACAGTCATGGTCATATGAATCAACCCTGATAGGGAAGCTCAGAGCTCTCACACTTAGCCATAAAAACCAAAGTGTCGGTGACAAAGGGAACTCAAGCCTCCTCGCTACATATTTACTAGAACACACTCTTTTTTAATTATTCCCATTAGTCCTGCCAGCGACCTACAGAGGCCCCTCTGAGGCCAGCCCACCTGTGCTTGAAAGCCTTCAGTGAGAGTCTAGGGAGAGCAGGAAGCTTAACCCTCAAGGGCTTCATGAGTGGCTTTTGAATTTAGTGAAATTTCATCCGCAACACTAAAATAAGACTGGGCAAAGGGCACTGACAACGGTCCAAAGGTAACCTTGCAAACAGGAAAGCAGTACGGTATATTATTGTTTAAAGGCTTTTATCATTCATGGGCGCGAATAGCAAACCGAATAGCAAATCGCAGAGTCCTATTTCCATACGTTTCAAAAGTGACACGCCGGCCCAGAGGTTGGTCATTTGGCGTGCTCGAAGGTTCGAGAGCAGTGCAGACACGGTTCGCTAGTAGCGTTTCTTCTTTTTACACTTGTGGCACTTTTGGCTACTTTCGTTTCCTCTCTTGTCTCCTGAGCTACTGTCGCTGTCGCTGTCTGGCCTTTGCCTCTTTCGTTTAATCCTAGGATACAGGTCAGGGTCACTCGCTGGCTGGTGAGTCCATTCGTAGGAGCTGGGGCCAGCCTCTAGGTCTGGAGCGTGGTTTAGGGAGCAAGGGTCAGACGCAGGGTTGGGAAGTGGAGCTGTCATCTCGTAGAAAGGAGGCTGCAGCCCTGGGCTGTGAGTATGCCACTGCTGGGAGAGAAAACACTCATGAACTCACACACAAACCGCTAAGGAACCTCACACGCACGTTCAGGTGAGCCATGGCGGAGCGGATTTAGGTGTAACAGAGCGAGTGGGTTGTACAGGGTTAGGGCAATTTCTTTTTTCTTTCTTTTTCTTTTTTTCTTTTTGGATATTTTTCACTTATTTACATTTCAAATGCTATCCCCTTTCCTGGTTTCCTGTCCACAAACCCCCACTCCCTCCCCCTCCCTCTTCTTCTATCTGACATTCCCCTACACTGGTGGGTCCAGCCTTAGCTCCTCCCTTTGGTGCCCAGCAAGGCCATCCTCTGCTACATATGCAGCTGGAGCTACGGGTCTGTCCATGTGTACTCTGTGGATGGTGGTTTAGTACCAGGGAGCTCTGGTTGGTTGGGTCATTTCTTTGTCTGTTTAGTATGAAGCACAAAGACTAAAGATGCCACATACTCACTACAGCATTGATTAGCAATATCCAGTAGAAATATTATGCAAAACATCTAGTTTGTAGACACATTATAAAAGGGAATATAAATGTAAAACATTGTATTTATTTATCCCTATATATGCATCTATTGTCATTTAGAACCCGTTACCAATATAACTCATTAAGGAGTCTTTTTCCCCACAGAGCTGGAATATTAACCCAGGACCTTGTTTTTCATAGGCAGGCACTCTTACAACTGAGGTGCACCTCCAGGTATTTTGTTTTTATTTTCAGGATGAGTCTTCTCAATTATTCACAGTTTACCCTATACGGAAGGTAAATCATCATCGAAATTGTGTGATTTAACATACATTTACATAAAATTTTATAACAGAGAAAAAGTTTCCTACCATCTTCCATTGGCTTCAGATACACATAAAACCTTCCCACTATGTGGCCCAAGTACGGATTTTAATTTTAATGAAAATTGGAATTTCATAGGTGCAGACACAGCTAAGAACTCTGAGGGTGTAAAAAGACACAGCCATCACTTTTCAGATGGAGAGTGGCTTCCCGTGTTTTACCAAGGACACTGAGATTCTAACTATTCTAATCCGATGACATGGGTATCATAGGGCAGTCATCCAATGCGAGTCTGGTTGGAACAAAGGCAACCGCCTTGGGGAGACTCTGTGTCAGGTAAAAACTCCTTACTAGTGCACATATCTAGCTATACTTTAGAAAATTTTTCTCCGAGAGCAAAAGCCTCATTTTACAAGAAATGACTGCTTCTTCTCTTACTGCCAATTGATAATATCTATTTAAAAACAACAAACAAACAAACAAACAAACAAACAAGCAAACCTACAGCTTACATACAGGCTATATAGTCACAAAAAATCAGCTACTGAATAAAAATATTAAATAACTAAGAAATGGTCTCACGACTGTCACTAAAGAACTTGTACTCTTGGCTTCACTGAGCAGAGCCGCAGGACTTACCTTGTTTTACTAATAAGACAGAGTAGCGAGGAACTATTCTAAAATCAAATACCAGGACTAAGAAGTCTGGGCTACAGAGGGACTGTGGAGGGCTCAAAGAATGAGGCAGTTCCTTCTAGCAACTGAGAAATTTTCAAGTGGCCGTTTAAAACAAAAATTCCTGGTAGATGGCCTCATACACAAACATTATAAACTGAGTGAGAACCGTCATGCCTCAAAGCGTCTTTGGAAACAGTCGCTTTGATGAGATTTTGGCACTTAAACTTAACCAGGTCACTTCGGTCATGGCTGTCACCTGCCCTTTACCACTGAACGCACATGACACACTGAAATGTGTGACCCTGTCTGAGCACATGTTGAGGCATGTTCTGTAGCGATGCCTGGTCAGATATATGTAATTTTTTAACACTGAATGCTAACAATGGCGTTTCTGTTCTTATGCTTTTGTAAATTATACACTGAATCAAAAGTGCTTCACACTTACCATTTTTTGAAAGAAAAAATACTCTTGAGGTAACGCAGCACTCGTAATGGGGAAAAACGGCACGGGGAAGGAAGGGCTGCACACCATTTCATCGTTCCTTTGTAAAAGAAGAGAAGGAAGGACAGCTTAAAATGCCAAGGTACAAATGGGGTTTCTCCTCAGAAACATTACGCACAAGCTCTTTACATACGTAAGTAGAAGTCAAGCCATCTTGGAAGCCTCAGGATGAATCACTTTGAACAAACGTGAACAGTGAATTATTTCACTGACAATGTGACAGTGTATTAGTTATTTAATTGTACAGTACTGATACCATGGTATGGAGAATCACATTTGATTTTTAAAATAAGGAATAGGTTAGATTGTGTGATATTTGAGGAAAGAAAGACTCAGATATGAACACAACACACCAAGTGACTTTCAGCCCCCAAGAGAACACCAGTTTTCTGTAGATAGAAAAGTAGGGTAGAATTGTTGTCCCTTTAGTTTTAAAGATTATATTTACAGTTTAATTAAGACATTGTGTGCTTACACTGTTACTTTAATAAACTTGTTGATATCTAACAAATTAAGATAATGAAAGTTCATTTATTAAAGAAAAACCATGCATTGGTTACCTGAAGCTGTGTGAGTTGATCTTAGCACAGCTCTCAAAACTTTGGTTAGCTGGTTCAGAAGAGCGAGAACTCCCTTTAAGTTCATGAGACAGAATGAAAAAAAATGAAATTAAAAAAATGTTTTATGGCATAATTACATAGAGTTTGAGAATTAAAGCATTAAGTCATACATAAAGCCATCCAAAACTCCAAATTTGGTGGTTTAGTCTATAGTTGAGCATTTGTGAGTCTGAGGCAGGAGGACCAAGGGTTCCAAGTTAACTTAGGACACATAGTGAGACACTATTTAATAAAAACCAAACCCTCTTTCTCTCTCTCTTGCTCTCTCTTGCTCTTTGTTCTCCTCTCTTCCCTGCTCTTCCCCTTTGTTCCTTCTCTCCCTGTCGCCCCTTCCCTTCATGTGCTCATGGCCGGCCTTTGCTTATCTCCCGTTCTACTCTTCTTCTCTCATTAAACCTCTCCACATGGAAAAAACCAAAACCAAACCAAACCAAAACAAACCAAACCAAACCAAACCAAAACAAAACAAAAACAAAACCAAGAAAAATGTAGACATCTTACTCTTCTGGAGATAGTATTGACTCAAAATTCTGTACTAGTGTAAAACATTTACATCTAGAGTCATATTTACATATTTTATACATGACTAAAAGTGAATCGAAACTTCTTCTGAAAATCGAACTTCTGAAAGCCTGGACAGATATGAACATTATACAGGCAAGGTACTAAGTAAGATATACAATGTTGTTGTTGTAAAAATATAAAAATAAAATGGTAATGTTGGTCTTTTACCCCACTGGTCTTTCTACACCTCAGTGCCCCAAGATATCTGCTAGATATCTTGGCGGAAACACAGCCCAGCCGCACACTTTCCTACACTCAAACCCTCACATAAAAGAACACACAACACAATAATCTTGGATCCAATTGGTAAGATAGAATTGCCCACTTAAACATACAAAGCCCGGTACTATCCATCCCTTGAGAACATTAATAACAACCTGTAATTACACAGAGCAGAATCTTAACATCACTTGCCATCTTGTCCTGTCATGGCTTCTCAGCCCCTCTCTCTCCTCTCTCCTCCTCTCTTCTCTTCCTTCAAACTTCTCTCCCGCCCATCCTTCCTTCTCCTCCAATGACAGGCCTCCTTCTATCCTGTACCTGCCCCTCACCTGTACAATACAAATTCAATGGGGAGAAGGTTCTGGTGAAGTCACCTGATTCCTGAGTATGTGACTAGGCAGCTGTCCTAGGGGCAGTGGAATTAGCATCAAAATACAGATAACTTGGTGAGAGAACTTACCAAACCGGTACTGCACATTAATTGGTCTCCCATACAAACGAATTCCATTCAGCAAAGCTATGGCGTAAGACACGGATTCCGGATGCTTGAAGCAGACAAAGCCAAAGGACTTTGGTTTTCCGTCTCTGTCTTTGCAAAGAGTCACTTTGGTTAGTGGCCCAGCCTAAAAGAAACATAAAACAATTATTTCCTTATAAAGCCAAAGATTTTGTTTTTACACTAAGATAAATCAAATAGATTTAAGTTTGACTAAAGTAAAGAACAATAGTGCTGCTGACCCCTGTGGTTGAATTAGGAAACAGCTGGAGGAAGCTGAGGAGGAGGGCAACCCTGTAGGAGGACCAGCAGTCTCAATTAACCTGGACCCCTGAGATCTCTCAGACACTGGATCACCAACCAGGCAGCGTACACCAGTTGAGATGAGGCCCCCAACACATAGACAGCAAAGGACTCCCGGGTCTGGGTTCAGTTAGAGAGGATGTGCCTAACCCTCAAGAGACTGGAGGCCCCAGGGAGTTTAGAGGTCTGGTGGGGTGGGTGAGGTGGGGACATCCTGTGGAGACTGGGGTGGGGTGGGGGAGGAAGTATGGGATGTGGAACAGTCAGAGGGTGGAATGGGAAGGGGATAAAATTGGGAGTGTAAAAAAAGATTAAATAAAATTAAAAAAAAAAAGTTCCACAAATAATGCGTCTTCCTAGAAAGATTTCTAGCTTATCAAAGAGTTATGGGAAAGGAACTTATAGATTGCAGAACCAATATTAAAAGGAAAGACTATTCTTATTTTAGACTTTACACATCAATTTAGAGAGTATTTGAATCTCACACTAAAATATTACTATCTCTTCACGAATATTAGCAGTATTTAACTGAAAAATACATTGGAATGAGAAAAAATCATGTGTTTGAGTTATGGCCAGAAAGCGTGGAGATATAACATCGTGGGCTCACTTCTGTTAAGAAACTGCAAACATTTCTCTGAAAAAAAAGTTAACAGTGATGACAGAGACCCTTTTGATTGTCCCACACTATGTCAAAAACAAAATGCTTACACTCCCTTAGCAAAGATTCATTCTGGTTCATGGCCACTGAGCTTAAATCATCAGAATGCAAATTGCTAGAAGCTAAAGGACCAGCTAGCCTGGGGTATACCACAAACAAAGGAAAACGTCACGTGCCAGCATTGGTCTTATTCTCAGGGGTTTACGGGTTTTGTTTTCTATATAGTATAGGATAGTGGTTCTCAACCTTTCTAATGATGAAACTCTTTAATATACTTTAATATACTACATAGTGTTTATAAGAGAAACTAAACCTAATGTGTCTTTTGATCTAGTAACATTGCTTCGTATGTATGCTGAAAGGAAATGTATTTTAATATGTTTAAGATCTGGTAGAGTGGGTAAACTATTTATAAACATGAACAACTAGGAAAAAAGTAACAACTCAAATTATTATTCCATGGTGGTCAATTATTCAAACAGAATAAGGTGCAACAAATCGTACCTGTGCAGAATGCGTAGCAATAAAAACTCATAACGGGTAATAAAAAGCAAAGAAGCAAAGCCAAATATTAGGGAACACTGGTAACAACACCCGAGGAAAAAATTCTATCAATTAGTTCGCCTGATTGGACGCTGTGTTCACAGGGACCAGAGAGACGCTGGCCATATGCTAGGATGGTTATCTTTCACAGTGCAGTTGCCTGAATACTTGTTGTTCATCCGTACAACAGTGCTGGAGCTTGTACGTCAGTCTCTCTTCTCTGAATGCTTTGCCCAGGGAGGAGCTCCTGGTCCCTCTGTTTGAATAGGATGACATTAGCAAAATGATTTCCCCACTGCCGCCTCTTCTGTAAAGACAGCCTCCTGGTGCAGTGTCATGGTGCCTTACACTCAACACATTTAAAACCACAACCACCATCTCCCCTACCCATGTCTCTAATCTAATACTTCTTGGTTAAAAGGACAAAAGTATAAAACTATATTTGAATTTAAAAGTGATTTTCAGAAAATTGGCATAAATTATAAACTTAATATAGTAACAGAAGTAAAAGGACTTATCTGCTTTCTAGATTTTTTTTTCCTTCTATTAACATTAAGTTAACTGTAGGATATACAAACAAGATTTACTTATACACATATGTGAAAATTCTTATTTCCTGGGTGCCGGGGACTGAGTCTAGAATGTTATGAATGCAAAGCAAGTGCTGACCACTTAGCCATACTCCCAGTTCTGCCATATCATTTTCAAAAGTAAAATTCAACACTTTCAGGCCAGCTGTCAAGTCGTTCGGGGGAGGGGGGTTGCTCTTGAAGATGTTAAGTCTTTCAAATGATAATCTATGTCAGCAAATTCTCTCTGGGTAATATGAAAGCATAGGCTTACTGCTTGACCTGTTCAATGGGGGTTAAATTTTAATTAAATGGGAAGAGGAAATCCTGAAAAGAAATAAAGGAATACTGTACATTGCCTTCGGTGTGCACAGTACTGATGTGGATGGAGTACTTTCTGACTAGAGAGGTTGGGTCTTAGGGGGTTCGGAATCCCAAAACCATCTTTCCTCACTCCCCCCAATGAAGGTTCAGAATGAATGCTTTCTTGAGTTGCTAAAATTACTCCACTTCTGAATAGTGAATTTCAAATCATATTGGGTCACAAAATAGATAATGTTGTTTTTAAAGGGAATATTCTAAAGTGGCAGCAGATAAGATTTATTAATCAATTTTTAAATTAATTTTTAGATAATAAATTAATGTTTAGGATGAGAAATTTACAGAGAATCCTTGTTAGGTACCCACCCTTTAGCATCTGTGGGTAGCAAAGACATTCTTTCCTTGAGTTTAGAGATAAAGTAAGTCCTTTGAAAATTAGAAAAAAAAAATCACTACTAGTACCCACACTAGAAATGCATCTCTGTTATTGAGTCTCTGAGAATTTTCCCTTATTTTGAAAGTGGAAGTCACTCTTGATTTTTTTTTTTATTTTGGTAGCAATAATTAGCATTATTAGTAATAATTATAATGATAGTCCTATTAGCAGCAGTAGCAGCCAACAGCTCAGGCTGTAGCTGTTTCACAAAGCGAAGTTTACTTCTGGCAATCGCATTACATTTCAGACATGGTTACTCCCATCTTACATTTAAGGATGAGACTCAGATACTGGCCTCATTATAGACCTCTGTGTTCTCACTTTCAACAGGTTTTTCCCCCATATTATTTACCTGTCTCTTGCAGATTAGCATTGTCCATGAGAAACAGTTTTGATTTCCCCCCTTAGGGTCCCTTCTCAACACCTTCGACTTTCTCTATAATTCTGAGTCATTAACCAATGAGATGAGGGGCTGAAGACACCCCTCTTTGGAATTTGGGACCCAGGCGTGTGTTCTCCAGTTCTCAAAAAAAGTCCGGAAGATCCGTGTATGAAATAAAGTGCCATGACTAGGGAATCTATTAGTCACGGTGAATTGACTGCCTCGCATTTCAGAAATCACTTGTATGATTCTAGAACAAAAATGCTCTCCCCCCGTCAAAAGGCTTGGGAGAAAGGGCGACAGCCAGGGAAAGGTTTTCAAGAGGAGTCTCCTCCTCTCAGGTGCCATTTTTCAGGTTGGACCTAAGGGTGCTTACTATTCCTGGAGGACAGTGACGGGGTGGTTTTGTGTTTCCGCAGCACATCCAGGGCCCCGAGAGGCTCCGGGAGCCCTCGCCTGGGGTTGCCAGGCTGGGGTTGGGGTTGGGAGGTCGTTGCCCACCCGGGGTTGTAGAGGATGGGGAGTACAAGCCGCTCATCCCCGGCTGCACACTTGCGGGGCTAAGTGAGGGAAGGGAGACCCGAGCTCCGATGGGGCGGGGTCCCGGGACTCCAAGCCGCCGCCCGGCCTTCCCCGAGGACGGTACCTGAAGGAACAGCTCGTAAAGAATCTCTTCCCGCACACGGGCCTCTAAATTGCCCACAAACACGGTCCTGTCAGCCTCCTCCTGAGCGGGGAACATCCCTGCGGTCCGCAGCGAGGGATGGAGGAGGTGCCGAGGCCCCGCCCCCTCGCTCCGCTTTACTGCGCGGCCCCGCCTGGGCAGTGAAGCCGGAGGCGGGCGCGCGCAAGGGGCGGAGCGGGGCGTGAGGCCACGCCCACGGCCCCGCGGGATACGCCCACCATCTCGCAGCCCCGCCCTCCCTGGCTAGAGAGACCGTGACTCACTGACCAGAGGGCTTCCCTGTACAGTTGGCACACTGCCTATGTCTCTTTCTGAACAAGATTAATTGTTGATTTTAGTTTGTTTATTTTTTAAAGCAACATCTGAAATACAATGACTAGTTGATTTCAGATTGAGTAACTTTCAGTATTGATACAAAATGTTTCCAAGGAGTTAAATGGGGTAGATACCTGTAAAGAAATGTCTCCATGCACGGATATTGATACAAGAAAGGACTAAAATTAAAGTTGATTCAGCCTTTAAGTGATACCATAACAGGTCTTTGAAATTTTTTCTGTGGGCTGGGAAGGCCACTGAACTCAAGAAAACACATATCAATGAATCCTTGAAAAAATGTTCCCAGAGGACCCTGAAATCACCCAGGAAAGGTCAGTAATGAGAACATGATTTGGTCTTTGGTTGGTAGGAATTCATTTTGAATTCAGGAGATGTACTTCTGCTTGGTTGATTGATCAGAAAAATCCTTTTCAAAGAAAAGGAAATGATTGAGAAACTCTTACAGAAATGGTCAACATCCTTAGCCAGGAGGAAGTGCAAATTAAAACTACATTCAGAAGGGCCAAGATAAGTAAGACAAATACCAAAACCTGTTAGCAAAGTTGTGGATAAAGAAGAACACTTATCCACTGCTTGTGGGAGTAGAAACTGGTCCAGCCACTATGGAAATTGCTGTGTTGGTTCCTTAGAAAGATCTACCTCAAGATCCAGCTATTTGACTCTTCAACATATACCCAAAGGACTCTACATCCTACTAGAGAGTCATCCATATTTGTTGCTGCTCTATTCATCATAAACAGAAATTAGAAAAAGTCTAGATGTCTATAAATTGATGAATGGATAACAAAAATGTGACATATCTACCCAGTGGCATATTATTCAGCTGTCAAAAATGAAACTAGGGAAATTTCAGGTAAATAGATGTAACTAGAGGTGATCATCCTCAGTGTGGTAATCCATACACAAAAGACAAATTACGCATTGTGTGTTTGTATAGGGATGTTACCTTTCAAGCTATCAATACATATGTTACAACTTGAATAATCAAGTAATCTAGTAAAGGAACAGAGAGGAAGAAAGGATTTTACAAGGAATAGAATGTAGTGTTATGGAGAGATACAGGAAAAACCAAAATAGGAGTGTTAAATCAGGCAAGGCAAGAGAGAAGGTAAAGGAGGGGCTATTGGAGGGGTTACTAACAACAAAGGCCATTCGAAAACCATATGGAAACCTACTACTGTAGAACTTTACTAATCTTACTATTTCACGTATGTGAAACAAATTTAAATTGTCACCAATTAATAGGTGAGATAATGCTTCACCTAGACATTTATGTCACCAAGTAAAACCCCCAGGTGCAGGGATGGAGTGCAGGTTTTGGAGTCATTGAGTAAAGGGGTCTCCACATCCCCACTCCCACCCCACCTCACACACACAAAATCAAAAGCTTTTACCAAGTTTACTGATTTCTCACCACAGCGGGATGTTAAGGTCCTAGTGTGGAAGACATTTATATGACCAAACGTGAAGTTTAGCTGCCACCCAGCTAAAAGCTTCACCTCTTCGGAGCAGTGGAGCAGCATTCAGTTACTCTTTAGGCTACCAGAGCACCTACAAACCTGTGGCCTACAGTAATGAACTGCCCACAAGATATACTGGTGCAATAATGGCATCAATGCTATTGGAGCAACCAACCACTATTTGATTGTAATTAAGGACCACCTCATGAAATGGGACTCATATTTGATACTCTTAAAGTGGCCAAGAATTCAAGACTATATAGCCCATGGACCTAGGGGGAGACATCTTACTTTTATTTTACTAAAGTAGCATAGAAATAAAATGACTCAAAATGGCGGGTGTGTTGCTATACCCATTGTTCAGCGCCTCATTCAGTCCTCATCAGAGAAGCCCTTGCTTTGGTAGAAGATAGGAATTAACAGATATCCATACCTGGGCAGTGTGCAGAGAGTAAGAGACTTGACAGCAGCCAGTTCTAAACTGGATGTCTCCAAAAGCCCATCCACTCGAGGCTTATTGATCTATGAGGAAGAAGAGGAGGAAAGAATTGTAAGAGCCAGAGATGGTGTATGACTCCATGGAAACAGCATATTCCATAGACTGGGAACAAAGTCAATATAGCAGTCTGGATAGTGGGAGAGACTTGTTTATGTAGACTATGCAGGTATCAGTAGTTTTAGTAGCCATGTTTGATTACCCTTTCTTACCACTTCTCAAGTCTACGGATATTGTCTCTCTTTGCTTCCTCATCCAAACAAATGCAATGTAGTAAGAAGTAAGTACGGGATGGACGGCCAATGCATGTTGTTCAAATGAATGAACATTCAAAACTTCCTCCGCTGTGTACATCTCGTACATATTTGTACTTATTTGTTTAAAAATTATAGTCCAAACCAAGATCTTTTCTCTGTAACATTTATATATATATTCAGTGCTTGCATATAATTGCAAATGTTTTACAACTTTGTGTTTCCCAATAAAGGTTGTACTATATTGTTATATGAAATGTATTCTATTCTTTTTATGTATTTGTGAATTGTCTTAGTGTTACGCTATGCTATTCTATGCTATGCTATGCTATGCTATGCTATGCTATGCTGTGCTGTGCTATGCTATGCTATGCTATGCTATGCTATGCTATCCTATGCTATGCTATGCTATGCTATCCTATGCTATGCTCTTTTGGCTTTAAATACATCTAAGGCCATTGTTATTTAGATTTCTTATTCATTGTTTTGAAATGCAGCTCATATGCTTGGCTATTTACTTAGAATTTGATCTCAACAGGTAACTTTTGATTTAAGTACATTGTATTTTCTAATTCATATTGAATGCACAACTGTACCAAATGCTAAAAAGGATTTTTGCTTTCAGTGTTTACTAGCCCACTACTCACATATACAGCTTTAGTGGGAGCATGTGCAATACTCCATAAAGAATTAGACTGTTTTTATCAGAATGCTTTATACTCCTTTCATGGATGTACCAAAGTATAAATTATACACGTGGATGGATATGGTTTTGTGTGCATATACAAACCCAGAGTTGACAAACAGACAACTAGTTACATAGATAGATGTGCAGATTTCTAATTTCACTTCAGTAGCTCACCCCAGAAAGTGTATTCTGCTGGAATTTCCTCTACCGTGCAATCTAGAATCACTGAATGCTCCACATAGGTAAAAGCATTATTCTCTAGTTATAGTTTTCAACCCCTCTTTACTTTGAACTAGTGCTGCATAAGTAAATACAAGCATCCAAGGCAGACCCTGGCACATTTGTGACTGCATAACTTATACCTGTTGAAATGACATCTCCTGAAAAATATGAGCATCTCTATGGTGTATCAAAAAAACTAAGTCTATGGATCTCAGGAGGTGCTTACTAAAAGTTGTATAAATGAATAAACATATGAATGAATTAATGAATGGAAGAACTTGGTAATGGATACTTTCTAAAACTATAAATAATGACACGTGTGTATTATTAATCTTCATGATCTACACAATTAGAGAAATTATGTCCTGTTAGACGTTTATATTTTCCATTTTGGGTCATGGTAATGGTTTTGAGATGAATTCTTTTGTTTGCACTTTCCTGTGCCTTTGATTTTATTAGGACATGGAAGAAACTTGCAGTTCTGTAGCAATGTCCTTCGGATGTCTAATTGCTGACTCAGAGGTAAACATTTTTGAGATCTTATGTTTTTAACAGGGTCTTGTCAATGTCTGGCCTCAAACTTGCCAAGTAGCCATGGTTGACCTTGACAGTCCTCTGTTCTTTCCTCCTCCTGAAGGCAAGGTCTACAACTCATTTAGTGCTATTAGACATTGAATCTAGAGTCTGGAGCAGTACAGACTCTACTAACACCACCTCAGGAATCTACTAACAGAGCCACAATCATCAGATTTTATTAAATATTTTTTTACCAGAAATAATATAAACATATTCTACTAACAGAGCCACAATCTTCAGACTTTACTAAATATTTTTTACCAGAAATAATATAAATTAAATAAAAGTTTAATCCCAAGATAAATTCTGAAAATTGACCTACTAAGTAAATATTGCTTAGCTCTTATAATTAGTGTTCAAGTGCTCAGAAACACGGCTGATGAACAGAACTCCATCAACCCTATGTTTGTAATTTTCATCACCAACATAATCTCCTTTGTGACATTATTTACTTTGTTCACATAAGTATTTTAAAAATACTTACTCTCATATTGTATTTTTGAATAAGAATTAAATAAACACCCAGAATGCTAAAAACATTAGTATATTTTACATTACATTATCTTCCACTTATATTCTATTCGGCATTAATGACCAAATATTCTCATATTGAAAGCAAGTAAAATGTATGATAATGAAGGAATGTCATTTTATGTTCTGAAACGCTGTTAAAGACTGTATTGGCTTAAACTCCACATTCATATGAGTGGGTGAGAATGATGTCAATACAAATACTAAGATAGTTTCATTTTTTAACAACAACAAAAAAAAAAAACCAGAGAAAAGTAAATTATGTCTTTTGAAAGTTTTTTCTCCTATTCTATTAACTATCATCTCATTAAAACCGCATTTTACATGTTTTTCACTGTATTTCTCCCTTCTCACATAACATGGATATGCAGTTTTCATTTAGAGATTTGCAGTTATTAACAACTGAGTATGGTGGAAGTGTCTACATTTGTTTACATTCTTTAAAACACAGCCTCAATAAAACTCAAAAAGGTCAAACAACAGCAGTGTTTACCAGCAGTTACATGTCTTGATTTCAAAATAAGTATCTCACGTTTGGGGGTTTCTAAACCATCTCTCCTGACCTCTGTTGTAAATAAAACCTTCCAGATTTATAGTATCATTGAAACATTTCCAAGATACATATTTTCTTTAAAAAAAAAGTTTTGTTTTGAACTTGGGCTCTGTGTATGAATGATTATTGCTTTTTCTTGCTGTCTCAACTTTCTTTCTGGGAAAGAAAATAGGAGAAAAACTAAATAAACATGAAAGAGAAAACTAGTAATGCTTTTACATGGTTTTTATATTAAAACCAAAAACATTTAGCCCCAAAGGACAAGCTAGAATAAAAAGGTTTTTTTTTAATTATTTTTAACCTATTTTTATAGTTCAGACATTATCCCCTCCAGGTTCTCATCTCATTCCTTCTACTCTGTCTCCAAGAAGTTGTCCCCACCCAACCCTATGTGGCCCCCTCCCTCCCTGGGGCCTCAAGTCTCTCCAGGGTTAGGTGCCTCTTCTCTCACTGAGGCCAGTCCTCTGCTGTGTATGTGTTGAGCGTCTTTGCTGGCAAGCGTATGCTGCCTGGCTGGTGGCTCAGTGTCTGAGAGATCTAAAATAGCCCCTGTGTTTGGGAAGGATAATGACATATGCATAAGACCTAGGCAGCTTCATGGGTGTAGATCTTGTTATTGATTTTAGGTCTGTGGAGAACTCAGTTTATAATCAAAATGAACATGAAACACAACTTACTCTGACTCCTTTCATTTCTGGGATTTCTAGTAACATATTTATTTTTTCTATGCTTTCCATAAACATATCCTCCCATGCCACTTCTAAAATTCTGAGGTTAAGGAACGGAGACATCTACAATTAGGTTTCCCTTTCTCTCAAATCTTACTTGTGTAGCTGAACATTTGCGAGTTATTACAGAGTCTTTGGCTTAGACATGCTCTCATAACACAAGCCAGTGGGAGATGACAGACTCCCTCACCTTCTTCAGCCAGGGGAGGAGCAAGAGTCATTTTTACAGGAAAGCTTGCTGGACGGAGACAATCCTATCACACAAGGACCTTAACGAATTACGGAAGTTTTTGGTGAAACCTAGTGTTTCTTTTACAGTTTCTGATTCCAAATGAGAATATACACTTTTCTGTGTTGGATATGCTGGGTAAGATTTGGTAAGATGTTTATTAATAATTTATCATTAAAAATGCCTATAAAATAATTAATATGGTTTGTATTATCTTATGCCACCATACTACGAAAAATTGCTATGATTATGGTATTTATACCAGAGAAGATTGCTATTATGAAGGTATGTGTACATATACGTGTGTGTGTGTGTGTTTGCTAACTAGGAACTTTATGATGTATTTATTTATCAGAAAATAAATAACTTGAAAACAAATAGGCAAACAGGACTAAGTAGAAACATTCAAGAAAAAAATGGAATTAAGGAGTAAGGCTTTAGTTCAGTGTCTGAAAATCATGACTTACTATATAACTCTCTTCCATTTCACTTGTCTAAAAAGTCTGATATTTGAAGAAAATTATTGAGTAGGTAATTTTTTAGTTGAACCAGTTATCAATGCAGGAGAACTTCTTTTTGTCTCATTTCACATAATAAAAGTCCCAAAGTGTCTAATGGTAGTGGGCAGGAACTGTGATTCTTCTGCTGGCTGACGATGGTGATGAAGCCTACTAATGTTAGCAATGCGACTTTCTACTTTATGGGTGAACGTCTTGTTCCAGCGTGAAGGAGAGTGAGTTGTTGGTTACGGTTGAACAAGCCATTCTACTTTATGTAAATGCAAACAGTAGCAAATTCACAAGCCAAGATGAATCGCTCTCTGGTGGAATTTTGTGAATGACTAGGCTTTTACATCTTCTATGTCTTTTATAAATTTGTGACTATGCGCTCGAAAAACCATGATTTGCCAAGTAGAAATTAATGCTTTTGCTTTCAAGTTGGCTATTTGGATTACTCCTCAATTTTGGAGGTGTCTAAGCTTCATACTCAAATAGATAGGTATTCTGGGCAATAGTACATAGCTTATATGGTACATTTTACTCATTGAGGTTTTCTTTGAAAATAAATATTTTAGGTTTATGATACATGGTATCAGAATCTTGACTGAAAAGCTAGAGAATCTTGAACTCTACACCAGCAGCCTTACTTCTTTTCTGATAGGATAGTCCATTGTTACTTCGATAGCATAGTTTGCATATTTCCGGTCCAGGTTCAAAGATTTTGGTTAGGATTTTGACTAGGATTATTCAGTTTTCTAAGTTTTCAACAGGAAAAGTGGAGTTATAATTGGGAAATATATTTTGTTTCTGTTGAAAGTTTAGGTCATTCATGACGATGACTACAATAAAATAGCAAAATTAAAATAAAACTAGTAAAATGTTTAAAAAGTATTTATGGAATATAAGGCAAGCCAAAAGATAGCTGAACAGATTGTATAAAGATATTTATTTACACATTTACTCAAACTATATGAAGTCTTATTGTAGCTGCTAACTACTAAAGTTTCAGATTTGTTGATGCAGTTATTCTTGTAGCAAGAAGAGGAACATATCTTTCTAAAGGGCTAGATAATAAATAGTTAAAATTTTGTGAACCAATGTTGTATGTTTTTAGCTCTGCTCTCTGACATGAACTCAGTTTTAGATTCAGTGAAAAGAGAGCATTGCAGATCTGTTCACAAAGTTTTATTCAAGAATCCTATTGAATTAGTTTTAATTTTCAAATATCACAAAATATTGACATTTTTATTTTAACCAAATCTTCTCTATTCTTTTGTAGAATGTTTTTGCCTTTCAGTATTTGTTTTATAAGAGTATATATTTTTATTTCTTGTCTTTTTTCCCCAGTATTTCTATAATTCTTCCCTGTGTCCTTCTTTTCCTATTCAGCCTTCATCTATTTTTAAACTAGCTTAAACTAATTTATGATCTCCTGTCACTGAATCCAAGCATTTTAAAAGTTGTTACTGGATAAATTCCTTTTAACTTGAGGTCCTGAAAGAATAAAGCCACTTAGCCTGTTACTGATCCTGAAGTATCTGCTTGGGTCACAAGTTCTGCATGAGGCCCCTTTCTAGGCATAGGCCTATTGAGGCCTCAAAGTATCGTGGGATAAAGAACCTACATCGTTCTCTAGTCAAAGAGACAAAATACTGAATGTAACAAACAAAAGCCAGTTCCCCATGAAATTCAAAACCAAAATCCCAAAGATCAATTAGTGTAGGAAAAAGCTTACGAAGGAAAATAATGAAGAACTAGGAAGTGTAAATGTAATTTATGGAAATATTAATTGAATTATTTATTTGCCTCTTGCTTCTTAAAAATTATAGTTCATAATTTCCATTGCTTATGTAAGGCAAACCATTTATTTCATATGCCAGTTATCCAAAATGTACTTAATATTTTAGTTTCTATCCCCATATTTTTAAACTAGAGCTAAATGTCAGACGCTATAAAAAAAATAATGACTCATACTCATGATTTGTAAAAACAATTCATCCTGTGGCAAATGACTTTATCCTTTCTTTTAATAGGATAATTACTACTAAGATTTCATCATTTTAATAAGCCATACTTCTATTTTCATATGTGAGAGAGTATTAATTAAAATTATGTTCTCTTGGTCTTGTTGTATGGTATTTTTTGAGCAGATTATCTAACAATTTTAAATTTAGGTTGTTAACAGAGTAATAAGTCATCTACATTTTATGTAGCTCGTGTGTGTGTGCATGTCGGTTTATGTTTGACATTAGGGTTAGCTATTTTAGAGTTTTACGATGACTTGAAGGTAACATCATGGTATATACCTGTAATCCCAGCATCCAGGAGGTTGAGGTTGAATAAGCACTGAGATTAGGAGTTCACGACCATCCTAGGGAAATAACTGAGACTCTTGTCTAAAATAAATATACATGCGTACATACAGCTGTATCCTTTGCAAATTCTTAGATCATCACCATCCTGCATCCTCGGAAAATTTACTTTATTAAAGTATACTTAAGGCGGCGAAATTTATAGATTTAGCTGAACACATTGACACATGTTGACAATTATATGTACTATATTTTTTAAGATACACGAAATCATAGATTTCTTATTCTCCAATTGTCCTATACCCTTTGCAATTAATTTCTTTCCTACTTCTGATTGCATGTAACACAAGTCTATTTTCTGATATTCTAGATTAAATATCCCTTTTCTAGAATTTCATGTAAATGTTTTTCATTTTCCTGGTTTTTTTCTATGTCTTCTACTTGACATATTTTTAACAATTCATCATTTTTCTATGCAGTAATAGTTTACTATTATTATTTAGTACTTGGGAAGTAATAAGCTATACAGACTATAAGAACGCAACTGTTCATGTGTTTCCTGATTGATGTATATGTTCCTTCAAGAGTAAGACATGCATGGAAAACATGCTATGTGAACCTGTACATGAAGTTCTTAGTTGTCAATGGTTGACATTTAGATATAAACTGCTATGGTTTGGTAAGGTACATATTTTCACTGTAAGAATTTATCAACCTGTTTCCAAAGTACCACATTATTTTTCCAATTTCTTCCACAATATAAGTAATTTTAAGTTTTATGTCCTCAGTAATACTTTTCCTGCTAGTTTTATAGATTTTAATACTTTTTCTTCTAATCTTAATCCCTTCTAGATTATTTTAACTTTTTAATGAGTATATAATGGCATATTGTTTTGGTATTAATTTACGATCCAATGTCATTAGATAAAGTAAAATCATTTATTTTTCTTTGATGAAATGTTTGTAGCTATCTCACAGAGCCTGGTCATCTCCTCAGTGTGTATAGAGTGAAGGAAATGTCTGCTGCTATCCAGGCATCATTCAGTGGGGAATGGTATGGTCCTCTAACCATGATTGATGGTCTTACATTTTTCCATTCCCTTTCCCTTCATATTTCCTGAGTATTAAGGAGATGACATAAATGTCCTGGTTAGGACCAAGCATCACTTTTCTAAGTACTGTGAACTACAATGCACCCTGACATTTGTCACCATTTGTTGTAAAGAGAAGCCTTCTTTGATTGAGGTTAAAAGTAGCTTTACCTTATAGACATAAACACATGTATTTATAAGACAGCCTGTCCTTTTAGCCAAACAGCGGTAGTAAGATCCCCTGTTGGGTCTAAGGTCTCTTTGCTCATGGAGTTTTGGATGTGTTTTATATTGCCAAGCATAAGTTCCTTATTTTGGACAGAGCATCAGATCCATTCAGAGAGAGAAGGTATTTACTGTCATAACAACTGTGCCACAGTTGCAGAAAGTGAGTGCATTTTTCCTGGTGGATGGGTATTGGTATCCAGAGGGTTCGCAGTGGAGTACAAAATGTTGATGCCTCTTTGCAAACAGCTGAAAAGCCTGCCTGGCACTACAAAAGTGAACTACTCACAAGGAAATTTCCACAGAACTAGCTTAATTTCTCTGTATCTTCCACCACCAGGCTATGTTGTCTTTTACAACAATATCACATCAACTAGATCTGTTGGACAACCAACAGATCCTCTGTTATTCTGGGATTTTCTGGGGCCTCCTGAGACAATAGCTCACAAGGAGCTATGCCATATCTAGCATTGGGATTTTGGAAACCACATTACCTAGCCTTGCATGAGAACTCTTTTCTTCTCCTACCCCCACTCCCCCAGTGATTTAAAGTATTGTATTTTTAGACATAAGAATGGGAATCTTGTCCTTCCTCCAGTTGAGGATGTGTTTATTTCCTACACCTCATCTACATTCTTTCTATGAGTAAAAGTTGAATGTGAAGCAGTATATGGGTGAATTGTGTTGTTAACGTTCTGTGTCATTCAGCTTTCTAACATTTAACGTTAAAAAAAAAATCACTGTTTTCACAACCACTCCCAGTATTTCAGATGAATTTCTATGAATCAGGTCTCTATGAATCTAATATTTTTTACATAAGAATAGCATCAGGCTTCACGTTGAAAGCATGAGGACCTGAGCTTGAATCCCCAATATTCATGAAAAAGATGGGCAAAACTATGAGTGACTATAGCACCAGCAATAAGGTCCAGAGACAAGTAGGTTTCCTTCACTGTCAATTTAGTTAAAAATCTAGCTTTTGGTGGTTTAGTCCCTGGGAGCTTTGGGGCATCTGGTTGGTTGATAGTGTTGTTCTTCCTATGGGGTTGCAAACTTCTTCAGCTCCTTCAGTCCTTCCACTAACTCTTCCATTGGGGTCCCCATGCTCAGCAAGAAGCAAGTATCTGCTTCCGTATTGGTCAGGCTCTGGCAGAGCCTCTCAGGGTATAGCTCCTGTCAGCAAGTACTTCTTGGCATCAACTACAGTGCCTACATTTAATGTCTGCAGATTGGATGGATCCCTAGGTGGGGTAGTCTCTGGATGGCCTTTCCTTCAGACTCTGTTCCACTTTTTGACCCTGCATTTCCTTCTGACAGGAGGAATTATGGATTATTATTTTTGAGGGGGTTGAGTGGCCCCATCCCTCAACCAGGGGCAGTGCCATCCACTGGATATGCTCTCTTCAGGTTCTCTCTGCCCTTTGTTGGCTATTTCAGCTAATGTCTTCTCTGTTGGCTCCTGGCAATCTCTTGGGTCCCTGGCATCTGGGGCTTTCTAGTGGCTACCTCCCTGCCACTGTTACTACACACTTCTTTCAAATTTCTGACCCTCTGCACTTAGCCCCCATTTCCTTCTGTATCTGAATCAGTCCACCTTTTTCCCTGCTCCTCCTCTCTATATGGCATCAATGGGAGGGGAATCCCCTTGGTCCTATGGAGGCTCAGTGATGATGCCTCAGTGTAGGTGAATGGTAGGGCACTGAGGTGGGAGTAGGTGGGCAGGTGGGGCAGGACCCGCATAGAAGCAGGGAGAGGGTGGAAAGGTTAGGGGGGCTTGTGGAAGGGAAACTGGGAAGGAGGGTAACATTTGAAATGTAAATAAATAAAATAACCAATAAAAAAAAAGAAAAGAAATCTAGCTTTTGGGTTAGTGAGCTATCCTGTCTCATGGAAGTCAAGTTGAGAGTAATAGAGACAGACACCTGCTGTTTCTATATGGTTTCTTATGCCCAATCATTGATGCAGATCACACCTGTGTATGTGCACAAACACACACATCACATAGCAATAAGTGTAATGTAACCATTTGTGAATAGTATCTTTTAGGAAAGGCAAAAGATTATGAATCTCCAAGTATTTCTGATGAATGTCTCATTCTCTACACTTCAGTCTCTTTGATGAGTTGTTTGAAAAGGAGAAAAATTGAAGTTACTATTACTCTGTTTGTAATCAGAATATTCTGTATTCACATTTCTAGGGTATTTAAATTTTCCATGGAAAAGCAATGGAGGGTCTAAAAATCCAGGTGAGTCCAATTGAGTGGTTGTTCCTTACGTTGTGGTGAGTTTGTTGAGTTTGCAAACAATGCCATCCAAAGATGTCCTGAGCTGATGAAGCAGCCCTCCTGTCTTCTTCCAACAAGTGACACCCCTTACTGAGCAGCATCAGGCTTTATCATTCACTGTTTGTCTCAAACATTAGCTTCACTCTCTTCATAGTCATAACTCCACTTTCTTCCATGTATTCCTGCAGGTAGAGATTTCACATTTCATATGATTTTATAATTCAAATGTTTACCATGCAGCTGTATATTTTCCTTAATTGGAGTTTTAATTGTCCTGTTCTTGGTCTGATCCCATTTTTTTAATAACATAAAATTTGTCTCAATAGCTTCCTTTTCTTTCTTTTGAAATGACATTTTTCTTCTACTCTGAGTGACAGCAGTGTAGAAAATCAGTAGTTAGTGCTATGACTGCTAATAGATAGGACATCTTTCTGCCGACTATTTGAATGTAGGTGCTTCCCTCTTACTTGTATCAGAGGGATCTTGCTATTTAGTTTCTCATTACTCCCTGTAAGACCAGGCCAAAAAAAAATCTATCAATCTTATAACAAAGCAGTTTGGATGATGTGGTTATATTTCACACTTGTCCAGACCTGGAGATGTATGAGGTAAATGTGTGTGGTTCATAAAATATGAACTCAGCACAGCAAGTTCATGGCCACCATGGATCAATTTGTTCCTTGCTTCTTCCTTTTTCTCTGATACTTATTACATATGCAGGATCAAAGCTCTTTTAATTACATCTTCATTGTCGACCTGGGAATATTGTGTAAGTGTTATAGCTCCCTAACTAGCTTCTTTCCTCTAAGAAAGTAGAGCACGAATGCATCTGTACCTTCAAAATTAGAATTATTGTAAGCATTGTATATTATGTACAATATTAGAATAATATCTGTTAGTTCTTGCCTTTTATTTTCCTGTGATCAACCCTTAAATTTTAAATCACCGAGGTATTTACTAATGCTTTTATAAATATTTGACAAGTACTGAACGTTTTATTTCCTAAATAGTCTTACTAAATTAATGCTCTAGACGTAGCACAAAGCAATGCACTCATAAAAGTATTTTATGCCCATGCTTACTCAATAATTCATAATTCTGGAAAACAACAAAAACATAATATAAAGCAGCCATTATTTACTGCCCACAATGACCACTGATACTGAACATTTGTAGTTATTTCTCTTTCTGGCCTTTATCCTTCTAGGATGGGTAGATGAATAGGTGGATACATAGGTAGATGATAAATGATAATAGATAGATAAAGGTATTTTATATTTTGTGCCATTATACAAAAACTTGTGATTAACATCTTCAGTACTAATATAATTACTTATTTTAATTCAGATATTGTGAAATAATTTTAATAAATTTGTCTAATATATACCCACTGCACACATACATATAAAACTTCCAAACCATATTTTATTGCTGGCCTGGTTCTGCTTTTGCTCTTGGCTATTCAGGCACCATGGCATACATGCTCAGAATGGAAGAAAGAAAGCTTACTTGTGGGGCAGGGTAGTCGTTTCCCAGGATGTTGGCTCAGTGTGGACAGATAAAAGCTCAGAGAGGTTTTCAATGAAATGGCTTTCATTTATTGGTGGTGAAAAGGATTACATAAGCCTTGGGGAGTGGGTAGAAGCCTTTGGGGTGAGTGCACATTACTGGTTGGTACAAAGGCACTGGGACTGCTTCATTTGCATGAAAAGGCATTCCGGGTGCTCACTGGACATGGCTTTGTAGGCAGTTAGAGGGGACAATGAACCTTTAATTTGGGCACCAGGCTACATGAGTATCACAAAGCTGGCAGAAGTGGGGGTCATAGAGGCTATTGGCACGAGAACATGCAGACCCAAGGAGGGAACCATTCTACCTCTTGCCATTTTAGGATGAGAGTTTCAGGATTTGGATACCTCTCAGACTTGCTCTTGCTCTGGACTGGCTCCCCCAGGGACACAGCTCTCAGGTCTCCCATTTTCTCACTCTAGTCTGTCAGCACTTGTTATGTCTGTTTGCATATCTACACTCATTAATCTTACTGCAGTGATTTCTTCCCTCTTTCGCTGTATTCATCTTCTCATGGTGTTGCTAATTTGTTGAGGCTAACCTTTGAACTGGGGTTATTTCTGCCTCACACTTTCAAGTGCTTGTCCTATATGTCATAGAAGGAATTTTATACTGCTTTAAGTGTATGAGCAAACTGGTACTGTATTATTTTTGTTTGTGTTAATAAGGGGAATGGTGAGTTAAATTTTAATATGTAAATACACTTCTGTTAAAGCTTGTGAAAATTCACAATCAATGTATCTACTTTTACTGCTGCCCTTCCCACTTGATTAGTAATTACAATGATTTACGTCAGACCCATTTTATTTTATTATAAAAGAATGTTTATGACTTTTAACCTATCAAATTTTTTCATAGTTGTCATTATTATTTTTATTAATTCTAGTTCAGGAAGCCTTTTTGCCTGATCCATTGACAGATTTAACATTAGAGTTGCTCAGTAAATCATGTTACAGTGCTAATGAAATAGAATTCTCCTATTCAGTTGCATAACTGCAGTGCTATCCTAACTAATGTTCAGATTGATTTTTTATCATTACAGAGAATAATAGAACATGTCTTGAATTCTCAAAGTCAAATGCAATGAATTCCTTGAAAGATTTATTTTATCCCACAGTAAAGATAAATCTGCTGATGTACTCAAGGAACAATGCTAAGTGTGCAGAACCACTCTTTGAGTCTAATAACTCAGTTAATGCCCGTTTCAACCCATCGAAGAAAACCATCTGGATTATTCATGGGTACAGGCCGCTTGGTTCCACCCCAATGTGGATACATAAGTTTACTAAGGCCTTTTTGAAATGGGAAGATGTGAATCTCATTGTCGTAGACTGGAACCAGGGCGCTACAACTTTTATTTACGGTAGAGCGGTTAAAAATACAAGAAAAGTTGCGGAGATTTTGAGAGAGTACATTGAAAATCTTTTGGTAAGTAGGAAAAATTTAAGGTAGACATGTGATGCAATATATACTTTGTTATGTGATATGATGAAATTAAATAATCAGTTGGAACTTTAACTCAGACACAGTAATCTTAAGGTATATTTTGTCTACTCTAAATGATAATCCCTTATTTCATTTTCATATTTTAAATATGAGAAAACTTTTATTTTAAACCATTAGAATTTAAAGCTCATTCAAACTCTGTATTTGGACTGAATTAATGATCTTATGTGAGGAGTGAACAGTACTGTAATGTCCGTACATTTTTTTTTTTTTTAGTTATGTTTTCTAACATCAGGCTAATATGTTTGTTGTTGGTAAATATTGGAGGAAAAGATCCTAGGAAGTAGTTTATTCTGACATCCCTGAATATGGATCTCAGTTTCCACTAGGTCAGCTCAGGGTTGGCATAGACCTATTAAATTCAAGGCTTCTTATAGGTCTTTTATTTTTGAATAATTATTGTTTAATAGGTCAACCTTTATGGCATTGTAAACACTTTATGGTAGTTCCTATCTTTTCTGAGCACAGGTGGTGACAGTAAGTCTTTCAGAGAAAGGCCATATTTGATTTCTTGGGATCTTCTTTGTTTTGAAGTCTGAATTTTAGATGAAATGAACTTCCAAACTTATGCTAAGTTGAACAGGCATAACATCAAAGCATACACACCAGGATTCAGAATGAAGGGGATCAAAACTCAAACTTGTTGCCTCTCGTCTGTGTCACCGTGAACAGCCTCTTCATCTCTCTACAAAATTCTTTGTTTATACTTTAAAAATAATGAGATTTTATTATATGTTCCATGAATATTAAATTGATATAGAAACATATGGTACTGTATATATACAAAAGTGTATATGCTTAGTCAACACATGACATGTACTAACGAGTGAATAAAATAATTTTTATTATTTTTTTTAAAAATCTTTAATTTTAAAAACATTGTGACCCAGGTCAGAAGATAGGATAACAGGTACCTCATACTGTGCAAAGTGTTAGTTAAGTAGAGAATTTTAGGAAAAAAAAATCATAGCAATTTGCTTGCAAATGATTTACAGGAGTTGGGAGAAAAGTAACTATTGCTTTGTGGTTTGGAGAAATACTTCTTCCTCTTTTGAGACATTGCTTTGAGGAATTTGAAGAACAGAAATGCTTTTTTTTTGTTGGGAAAGCCCCTGTCTTGCTCTGCAATAGTGGTGAAAAGTTGCCACCATTTTATGAGCTTCAACCATCACTGTGTAGCTCCCCGGGAGTCTGCTGGAAAACATAGATCCAGAGAGCTCTCAAAGCTGCCTACTTGAGGTGAACCAAATGTCCACACCTTGTCCTTCATTGTTTTGCTGTACTATGTAACCTGTGGTTTCAGAACCTGCCTGAAATTCATATACTTCAGCTTAGCACTTTAAAAGTAAGAGTGGCTTTTATACTTTTATCGGTTCTGCTAGAGCGTTTGATATACCCTTAAGGGAAGACAGAAGAAGTCTAGCATATATTTTGTAATCAAACAGCTCTAGACTTGGGTCTTAGTCCATTTGAGCCACGGTATAACTAACACTTTAGTGACCTTACATACAAACACGTTCATGTCTCCTAGAGAGACATGACTGGTGGAGTCTGGGTCTGGTGAGGAGCAGTTCCTGGTTCATTGTTTGAATCTTGGCATTGTCGCATCACAAAAGATCCAAATAAGCCTCTTTAGGTCTCCTCTGTCAGAACATTATCCCCATTCTTAAATACCCCTAATTTGTGACGTCACTTTGTCTGTGCCCTACTTCCAGCAGAGGCCATGACATTAAGGTTTAGAAATTCAGCATATTAATTTTCAGAGGCAGAAATATTCAGACTTCAGTGACTTTAAATACATTTTCTTTATATGTAGCTTTGTATACAACTTTAACTTCTGTTTTCTTAGTAAAATATTTAACAAAATATTATTTAGTTAATAATTTTAGTATAGACTTAGTGTTAAGTAATAGGATGGATATGAATAACATATGACAAACATGAATATTAAATATAAAGCATAAAGCAGATGTTAATATACTTAGCACAAAATAAACACACAATCATGCCCGTTATTACTATTTGATCATGATATGTCTCAGTCATTAAATGATATTTTTACTTATCTCACTCTATATTATGGGTGACTAAAACTTTGTCTTTTTATTACATTTAAATTTACTTTAAATTTTCAAGTAAAGTTTAATGGTATTACTGGAAACAAATAAAGATCAGATATTTTGTGGTGCGAGCTGAACTAACCTATGTCTTTTCACAGTTATAAGTCCTTTCTTATGTGCCAAAAATATATGACGCCAAAATCAACAGTGGATTTCAGAATGTCCATATATTGGGAATTTGTTCTCATCCAAAATAAAAGTTATTACATTGTATTTTGCATTTTACAGATCCATGGAGCATCTCTTGACAATTTTCATTTCATTGGCATGAGCTTAGGGGCTCATATTTGTGGCTTTGTAGGAAAGCTATTTCAGGGTCAACTTGGAAGAATTACAGGTAAAACAATCTTTTCCTTTTGTTAAATTACATTTTTAGCACATTTTCCATTAGAGTGTATTCTACTTAAAAACCTAGCAGGCATGGCTTCAAGCTATATTTGAATACTACTTTGTAACTGTAGATGGTGAATTCTTTCTTAATGATTATGATGGTCATGAAAAGCAAGTATTGAATTTTGTAACTTTATTAAAATGTCAAAGATTACATGGCAAGATCTGTTCCATTCAGTTAAAATATCATTTTTTTCATTAGCTAAAAATTTTAGCTCTGTAGTCCATATTCATAAGCATTATGGTATTTTCATTCTTTTAAGCATTCATTTTTGTACTAGACAAATCCGGAGTTGCTATTCAAGTCTGAAACATTCTGATTCTCAAGTTCACTCAGATTCCCAAGGTAAACTTAACTATAGTTAAAGGCAGCAACCCCATGGAGCTCACATAAATTTCCATCATTTGTCTATGTAATGTTTATTAAGCAATTATTCATATCTATAGCAATAGGATAATTATGGTAATTCCAATGAGTTATACAGGATATTATTGTTATAAAGTCCATAAAAGGAAAAGGAGAGGTGAACTCATATAGATGCATGTGCTTGCTTATCTATTTTTCTACTGACACAGGTTTTCTTGCATCAGAAAAATTTAGAGAAAGAGATAGGTGGGCCACTCAGTCCAACAGGCTAAATAAAATAGGGATAAGAGGAGCGTGAGGTGAGTAATAATTAAAGTAACACTTATTTATATATTGATTTGGGTCTACGGACAAATGTAGGATGAGGCTGGTAGGGCAGTGAATTGAAGAGAGGTCCAGAAGACAGTTATTAAGGCTTTTTCTCCACCACAGGGGGGTCATAGTTACTATTAAATATTCAGTTATATAGCTTACTCTGTCTACCTACTCCTTAGATAAATTGGCTGAAATATCAATATTTTGTTGAAACATCTTTCCTGTGATTGGAATGCCTTTGAAGGGTGATGATAAATATTCAAATAATGAAAATATTTGCTATTTGTCAAACTTCATTTAACTTTAAGTAGGTTGGGACAAGTTTAAACTAAAATTGCAAGTGCTTATGTTTATAATTGAAAATCAGGTAATGTAAGCTAGTAAAATATGGCCCAATTGATAGTCTATGTTTTGCATTTCAGGCCTTGATCCAGCTGGACCAAAATTTTCTGGAAAGCCATCAAATTGCAGATTAGATTATACAGATGCAAAGTTTGTAGATGTTATCCACTCTGACTCCCAAGGTAAAATAATAAGTATCTTTGAGGTTTGTGTTTAAAAGCAAAATGTGAAATATAGATCCCAGGAAGAGGAAGAGTTGCAGATACAATGTTTGGGGTTTACTTCTTCGTTCTGGTGGCAGTCACTGACTTTTCATACTTCCTTGCCATGCTCAATGCTGCTATTTAGTTACTGTTTACTTTCCACCTGTGAATGCAAACCAACTAGAACTGAGCACAGCACTAGAACCACAGATAAGGAATATTCTCTAGAATTAGGGGATTAGTTCTCTATTGATTTTAATTTTCTTTATAAAGCTCTCTAGCAGGGTTTTGATGCCATTGGTTATAAAATGTTGGACGAGTGAATGCATTAGAATTATTGAGACTGTCTTGAGGTCCTTTTGATTGAATGGATGAGATGAGTCAGTTGGGGAGGAGAGAGAGAGAGAGAGAGAGTGGGAGAGAGAGAGAGAGAGAGAGAGAGGAGGGGGGAGGAGGGAGGGAGGGAGGGAGGAGGGAGGGGAGGAGGAGGAGGGAGGGAGAGGAAGAGAAGAGAAGAGAAGAAGAAGAGAAGAGAAGAGAAGAGAGCGCCTTTCTGGATTTGATCTGGTGATTCTAGCACTGACAAGACTCTTCATATCAGGGAGACTCTTGATTACTTACCAAACTCACCTCAATGTTTTTCTGAATGTATGCTATATAACCACATTTATAGCTATGCAACTTACAATAGTAAGGACATATAAGCAGTCTAGATGTCCATGAATATATGAAAACATATTGGAATTTATATAGCCATAAAGAAAGATGAAATCCCAACATTTTCAGGAAAATGGGTGAAACTCGGGATCGCTATGTTAAGCAAGCCAAGCCAAAAGTAGACAATTATCCCCTTTCTTTTTGTTTTCACAATCTAGATTTAAAAATTACGTACTCAGGGTGCCGCTGAGATGGCTCTATGTGTCAGATCACTTACTGCCCTCAGCAGGGATTCAGAGTTCAATTCTTATCACTGATACCGGGCAGCTCACAACCGCCCATAATTTTAGATCCAGGGGGTGTCAAATAGTTCTGGCCTCCACAAACACCTGTAGTTCTATGCACATGCCCACACAGACACACCTACATACGGACCATTAAAAACAATTAAAAAAACCCTCTAAAGTTATGTTCTTCTGCATATGCCTATATACATATGGCAGGCTGGCCTCAAGAACCATTTGTGAGTCCATAATAAATATGTGTTGTTTCTTCCTAGCTCTGTTGTCTTTATCCTTACTCATTGATAGGTGGGAGGTTTGTCTCAAAGGGACCCTCTTGCTTTTTAGCTTTCATGTTGAACTGAGATATGCTGAGGCTTCAGACTACTCTCGACAGCTAACTTTCTTCTAGGGCAATGGTTTTCAACCTTTCTATAGCTGTGACCCTTTAATACAGTTCCTCATGTTGCAGTGACCCACAACCATAAAATTATTGTCATTTCTACTTCATAACTAAGTTTTGCTACTGTTATGAATTTTAATGTAAATATCTGTGCTTTCTGGTGGTCTTAGGCGACTCCTGTGTAAAGGTCATTTGACCCTCATAGGATTGGTGACTGCTCTCTAGGGCTGAGAACCACTGCTCTAGGGACCTACTTAAAATGTGGCATTCTTTGCTTAAATTCAACGGAGTAGATTATAATACTAAAGGAGGGATTCTCCACTGCTACACTGATGGCACACTTGCTTTTGTAGAGTCTGAGGACTCGTAATTAAATGATTTTAAAGGGCTTTCATCTTTTTTTATATCAAAATCCTTAAATCTGCTCCTCATGCTGTGTATGCCAAGTATTTTATGGCTCTTTAAGATATCATGACACATTACTTGATTCTGTTGTATGCTCTACCTAAATCAAGTTGCTGTTGAACCATACCTAGACACTAATATTTATCACAAAAATTCAGTAACATGAAATTGCTTGCACCCTTGGCTAAAGTATCTTATATGGCAATGAGATTTCATATATAAGTATAGTCCCAGATTTTCTGAGTTTAATATGCCTTTCATGCTCCTCTTGGTTATAGATTGAAATATTGGTGATATATTCAGAATTTGAAGCTTCTGCAGAGCCCTGGAAATCTACAAATAAATAGAGGCTCATATATCATAGCCACATGGCTCATGCCATCCTAGCTCAAGTTGTAATCTACTAGTAGAGTCAGCAAGCTTTGTAGAGTTTTGCTACTGAGTAAACCTAGTCAACAAGCCTGAGGCACCATCATCCAAAGAGGGAGACATACATCCCACTGCCCTGACAGCTGCATGTGACCTAATAGTATTTTGCCTGTGCTGATCCTTGCCCATTGTATCTTAGCCAGTTTCTTTGTGGACCCTAGTCCTCTCCCACGTATTGGGTTGACTCCTTCCCTCCCACTCTTCAAACATCCATTTAACTTGTTCATTTAACTTCAGAATGGGAAATTCTCTAGTCAAGCTACCTTTAAAAGTTTTCCAGTTTTACCTTCTACTTTAAAAAAAGTGTTCAAGGACTATCCTTGCTAGGTGTTTTTTTATTTTGATCTTCTTTCTCCATTGCACTGATTACTCTCTGGCAAATAGTACTCTCAGTTTCTTTTATATTTTTCTCTATCACACAACATTTCCACTACAAAAGTTTTCCTCTCCACCCACCTCAAAGTATTAGGATTGGCCCATAGTAAACATGGGAATAATAAATGTGCAAAATTATTAACAATAACTTTTATGAAAATCAATTTGAAAAAGAGATTTCATTTTTTATTGAATATTTTCTATTTACATTTCAAATGTTATTCCCTTTCCCAGTTTCCCGGCTATAAGCCCCTATTCCATCCCCATCCCCTTCTTCTATAAGGGTGTTCCCTCTCCCTAGCCACCCCCCATTCCTGTACCATGCCAACATTTCCCTGTACTGGGAGGTCCAGCCTTAGCATGACCAAGGGCTTCTCCTCCCATTGGTACCAAACAAAGCCATCCTTTGCTACATATGCAGCTGGAGCCATGGGTCTATCCATGTGTAGTCATTGCTTAGTGTATTAGTACCTGGGAGCTCTGGTTTGTTGGTATTGTTGTTCTTTTGGGGTTGCAAGCCCCTTCAGCTCCTTCAATTCTTTCTCTAATTCCTTCAGTGGGGACCCCATTCTTAATTCAATGGTTTGCGGCTAGCATTCGCCTCTGTATTTGTACTGTTCTGGTTGAGGCTCTCAGGAGACAGTAATCACTATTCCTTAACATCTCTTAACATCAATGGACTTAATTCCCCCAATAAAAAGACATAGAAAAACAGACTGGATATGTAAAGAGGACCCAGCATTTTGCTACATACAGGAAACACACCTCACTGACAAAGACAGACACTACCTCAGAGTAAAAGGCTGGAAAACAATTTTCCAAGCCAATGGTCAAAGAAACAAACTGTAGTAGCCATTCTAATATCAAATAAAATAGATTTTCAACCAAAAGTTTTCAATAAGATAAGGAAGGACACTTCATATTCATTAAAGGAAAAGTCCACCAGGGTGAACTCTCAATCCTAAATATCTATGCTCGAAATGCAAGGGCACCTACATTCATAAAAGAAACCTTACTAAAGCTCAAAGCACACATTGCACCTCACACAATAATAGTAGGAGATTTCAACATCCCACTCTCATCAGTGGACAGATCATGGACACAGAAATTAAACAGAGACATAGACAGACTAACAGAAGTTATGAACCAAATTGACTTACTAGATATTTATAGAACATTTCATTCTAAAATAAAAGAATATTCTCAGCACCTCATGGTATCTTCTCCAAAATTGACTATATAATCGGTCACAAAACAGGCCTTAACAGATACAAGAAGTTTGAAATAATCCCATGCGTCCTATGACAGATTAAGGCTGGTCTTCAGTTACAACAATAATGACAGACCACCCACATATATGTGGAAGTTAAACAATGCTCTACTCAGTGATAACTTGGTCAAGGAAGAAATAAAGAAAGAAGTTAAAGACTTCTTAGAATTTAATGACAATGAACATACAACATACCCAAACTTATGGGACACAATGAAAGCGGTGCTAAGAGGAAAAAATCATAGCTCTGAGTGCCTCCAAAAAGAAATTGGAGAAAGCATACATTAGCAGCTTGAAAACACACCTAAAAGCTCTAGAACAAAAAGAACCAAATACACTCAAGAGGAGTAGAAGGCAGGAAATAATCAAACTTAGGACTGAAATCAACCAAGTAGAAACAAAAAGGACTATACAAAGAATCAACAAAACCATCTGATTCTTTGAGAAAATCTACAAGATAGATAAACTCTTAGCCAGACTAACTAGAGAGCCCAGAGAGTGTATCCAAATAAGCAAAATCAGAAATGAAAAGGGAGGAAATTAAAAAATCATCAGATCCTACCACAAAAGCCTATATTCAACAAAACTGGAAAATATGAATGAAATGTACAATTTTCTAGACAGATTCCAGGTACCAAATTTAAATCAGGAATAGACAAACCATCTAAACTGTCCCATAACTCCTAAAGAAATACAAGCAGTTATTAAAAGTCTCCCAACCAAAAAAAGCCCAGGGTTCAGTGCAGAATTCTATCAGACTTTCATAGAAGAGCTCATACCAATACTATCCAAAGTATTCCACAAAATAGAAACAGACAGAGCACTACCAAATTCCTTCTATGAAGCCACAATTAAGCTTATACCTAAACCACACAAAAACCCAACAAAGAAAGAGAATTTCAGGCCAATTTCCTTTATGAATATCAACGCAAAAATACTCAACAAAATCCTTGCAAACAGAATCCAAGAACACATCGAAACAATCATCCATCATGATCAAGTAGGTTTCATTGCAGGGATGGTTCGATATATGTAGATATCATTTAAAAAGAGGATTATTCTAAGTTTGGGGCCAGGCTTTGTGTACATAGTGAGTTCTAGGGTACTTTGAGCTGTTGTTTATATGAATATGGATACATTAATTTATATTTCATATTGATATATCTCTGGAAAAAAGTGATGGGGGAGGAGGGAGTGGGGAGAAGGAGAGATGGTCAGAGGAGTTGCTTGAGTCAGAAGAAACTAACAAAAACAGAACAGCATTTATCTTTAATTCAAATTTCTGAAGAACGAGTTTAATGGATTTTTACAGATGTTTTGTTGTATACAGTTGCTCAAAACATTTTAAAAGCTCTATGATTTCATGGCTGTTTTCTTCCTAGGTTTGGGTATTCTAGAACCATTGGGACACATTGATTTTTATCCAAATGGTGGGAGAAATCAGCCAGGTTGTCCTACATCTCTTTTGTCAGGTATTTTAAAAGTAATTTACATTTGGCTTTTCAATCCATATGCAATACTGACTTAAGAAAGTTATTGGCAGGAAATAATTTCAACTGATACCACTTAATAAACAAAGCTTACTAGTATATAAAACTGGTCATGGATGAAACCTGATTTCTGTGGTTTCAACAATTTTAGTTCATTATTGTAACCACGAAGAACAATTTCAGCTATCTAGAAAAAATCAATAGCAAACATAGTCTAGGCTATCCTAGAATGTGAGTCTGATTACAAGATTTAGCACTATGATCAATATATTTCCACATATACAGAGATTTGACAACTCTGGCCACTTCTGTGTCTCACACTTGGGGTTAAGCATTATGGCAGTTAAGTGCATGATCAAATGCCACTGTGACTAAAGAATAAACCAAAGAAAATATGAAAAATAGGGAAAGGATGACATAAGTGAATTTTAACACAACTTGCCTCCCTAGACATATTTGATATTTCATCAATGTTTTAGAGATATAGTAATAGAAAGGAGAATACTATAGGAAACATTGTTGCGGTGTGTTAGTATAACCTGTCAAATTGAAACAGTTATGCTCTTTGGATTATTGATTTACGAAAATGTTTTATTAATTTCATGACAAAGTCATGCTCAATCTAAAACTTTGATGGGACATTTTGATAGGTTGAACTATAATTGTATTTTCAGTGCTTTGTATACATAAGAAACAGAATTTGATATAACTTAATGGTCAGTTTTTCTTTAGTTCTCTTGATCTTGATTTCATGTATTTATGGTTATTTTTGCTTATTTTTCTCACACCTAAGGAATGAATTACATTAAATGTGACCATCAGCGAGCAGTTCACTTGTTCCTGGAAGCTTTTGAAACAAAGTGCAATTTTGTTTCATTTCCATGTCGTTCCTACAGAGATTATAAGAGTGGTTTGTGTGTGGGCTGTGGGAATCTTTACAAAGACTCCTGCCCAAGACTTGGTGAGAGAAGCTGTGTTTATTACAATTCCTTTTGAAGTCGATTAACACCATCAGAATAGCATTTTAGGTTGGATGCTAAAGTAAACTTTATACTAGTCTGCTAGTATATTATGGTTTGGGGAAAACTTTTCAACAAGGGTAATGGTAGATGCAGGATATGCATTCACTATCGATTTTTTGTCTAAGGAATTTGCCCTCCTCTCTTCCTATGTTTAGAGGCAGAATGTTTACATTTTTTGTACACTGGAGACTGTTTCTTTCTTTCTTTCTTTTAATAGAAATTTGTAGGGACAAGTGAAGGGGTGTACCTCTGGCTAGCCAGCATTATATTTGCTCTGAGCAAGTAGTCAAGAATTCTATATCGTTCATACCTTCCATATCAGTAAAATTTAACAAGGGCAACTATGTTGACAGCTTTTGAAAAATGAAAACCTGCCAATAAAAATAGAGAGAAAATAAATAATCCACAAAAGCTGGGATGAAGTGGGAGGAGAGGAAGAAGATAATGGGGGTATCATCAAAGTGCACTTTATATGCTGCCTTGGTTGGAATTTCATTGCTGGGAGGAGACACCATGATCATAGAAACTCTTACCAAAAACAAAACCATTTAAATGGAGCTTGCTTACCATTGATAGATGTAGGACATTACTGGCATGGAGGGCAGCATATTGGTCTGCAGGCACACATAGTGCTGGAGCAGTAGCTGAGAGCTCTACATCTGGAGCAGCAGCAGCAGAAGGAGAGGGTGATACCGGGACTGGTGGGAGCATTTGGAACTTCAAAGCCCATTCCCAGAAACACACAACAAGGCCACAGCTCCTAATGTAGCCCCTCCCTATGACTTTATGAGGGCCCTTTTCATCCAAACCACCATATTCATATTATCTATATAGATGAAATTGTGAAGGAATAAATAAGTAAATAAAAGGCATTCAAGTATAAAGTTAAAAAAATAAGAGGACTTAAAATAATTCCAGAGACTGTTCAGTTTTTTCCAAAGAGGATTCCATGTCTCAGTATATCATAGATATATCAATATCTGGTTAGTACCATGGCAAGATATTCCAGAAATGCTGACAAAGTCAAAGGTGCCTTAGGTGTAGGAGTTAATTAAGAAGACTGAACTGAGCCCAGGGCACCCTCTTTATTCAGCCTTACTGACCACACATGGAGCATGTCTACATAAAGCTAGCCCTACCCAGCTCTTGTCAAATCCACATTTCCATTCCACAGATTTCTTCTATCCATAACACACTATTAAGGGATTTATTTACTTTACATCTACAGAGGGGGATTCCTTTTCTACTAGTATTGTTTTTATATCTGTGTTTTAGGTCAACGACAGAGATTGTTTAGGAACATAAGGTTGAAGGAGAGTTAAAACTTCTAAAATGTCCATTAAGCATTTTGTCTACCATATTAGATTTAAAAGTTTTGAGGTAGACAGAAAGGGGTATCTGGTTATGTTTAATATACTACTAATTTAATATTTTTATGTAGATATGTATATATAAGAAATATACACAATATATAAATTTATATTATTTATATTTATGTGTATTAATTGTATTATGGTATACATACAATATATGTAAATATGTGATATACTATATACTATAAATACAGTAGTACATAGATGATAATTTGGGAGCTTTAGTTTTAGAGCTAAATTGTGTGTTAAAATTGTATGTAATTCATTTATTCTGGTGAATTTAGTAAAAGGATTTGTGAATAAACTTCTGAATTTATAATAGAATGTAAAATCTGACCTAGTGCATCTTATCCATTCAGATTATGCCAAGTTCTAATGAGTAGAATGGTTTTGTGAGTCTTGAATATAAGAGTTACTTTGAAAATTGATGTAAAGCATCTTGCATATTTTTAATACTTTTAATCTATATTTGATCACGTACATCACTTAAGAACTTTGGTGGTTTGAAGAGTTTGTGTGCTTTTTGACAGAAATTTAATTCCTATATTCTTTTTCTCAAATCTTAGGTATTCAAGCTAATCTATGGAAAGAGGAGTTGAAGAAAAAAACAGAGGAATGGCCTCTAAGGACCACTGCATTTTTGGATACCAATAGCCAAAGTCCATTCTGTAGTAAGTGGTTTGCCTTTTTTATAATATGAGTCATTATAGACAAGCATATGTTATTTGAGAATAATGGAAAGCATGGTCATAAGTAATCATTACATATGACTTATCACTATTTTTAAACCTGTAAGTTGAAGAATCCAGTTACTTGCTTCTAAATACAATGGTTAGATGAGTATTATAATAGTAAGTATAAGAAGTGAGACTATGGCAATCGTGAGAGACAAGAGGAGAATGACAATTGAATCATCATTCCCATGCAATGTTTGAATCAACCACACTAGCTCTGTTTCAAGCCCTGGTTGTATATGCTTCCTGTGCTCACATGGACTTCTGGCATTCACATGTATTTCCTGCACTCACATGTACTTCCTGCACTCATATGTACTTCTGCATGCACATGTATTTCCTGCACTCACATGTACTTCTTGCACTCACGTATACTTTCTGCACCCATATGTACTCCTGCACACTCATGTACTTCCTGCATTCACATCTCCATGTTTTCAATGCTCTTTTCCACTTCCCCTTCTCTTCTTCCCCTTTTCTCTTCTTCCTAATGTTGAATACTTTCTCCTATTTCACAATTTCAGCTTTCGACATATGTTTCTTGATTCACCCTTCTTTTCATTGTTAATTTTTACTGCTTAATTCTTTATTGTTAAATATATCCTACGGATGACTTCTCAGTACTGAATCATGTTGGCCAATTGGTTTTTATATTTTTAATTATTTATTATTTTGTGCTTTAAAACACAATGCTTTATGTTTTAAAAATGTGTGTGTGTGTGTGTGTACATGTGCATGTGCACAATATGGCCCCTTTTTTATTATATATTAGCATATGTAACTGAGGTATAACAGCTACAATGAACTTACACTTTAACAGATATTTAACTTCACTGCCATTCCTCAGCAGCCAAAGCCATTGACAATTAAAGTTGTTAAGAAAATTTAGCTGTATATATTATCAGGTAATTAGGAGACCTTATAATAAATGCTTAAATATGTTCCTTAAAAACATAACATTATTTAATTGGGTTATCCTATGTTTGTATTTGATTTCAAGTTTGCAGACCGGTTATAATATAGCATTGATTTATTCAAATTATCACCATACTCAAGATCATCTGGCAGGTTCTTATTCTTCAAAACCTGACTCGTTGTTTTATAAATTTTCTATAAAGATGTGACCCTTAGTATGCTGTTTACCCTTCAAAACAGGTCCCACTCCCAAGGGTAGTTGAACAACATAATCTGTACTCAGTGAGGAGGAATTATGGGAAACTCAAAGTTCACTGGGTGACAAATTAAGGGTGTGTCTAGTGGATTGGAAACTTGGGGATGAGGATAAATATGATCAGGATAAAGTTTTTGAAATTCTCAAAGAATTAAGAATTGTAATTTGTAAAGAACTTGACAAGAAGCAGAATGAATTATCCGTTGGTAAAATTATTTGATCTAAATATTTTTATTTGCATATAAAATATGCATGTATCATGAGTGCTTATGTATCTATTTGCATGTGTAGTAAAACAAAGTTTGAAATATAGCATAAATAATGTTCTGTGTTTTTATTTTGTAGCTTATTATTTTGCTCTCAATATAGTCTCTTTGAATGAAACTGTGAAGAATGGCTCACTTTCATTTGGTTTATTAAAGGACCTCGGAGTATTGGAATACCCGAGGCTCTATGTGTAAGTATCATTTATTATTTATTTATTTCATAGATCAAATGTTTGCTTACTTGCATATTTATGAATGGCTTAGTAGATAATTTGTAGTAAAATTTCTAACTGAAGAGGCTTAAATATTAGGAACATTTTATATATCATGTTCTATTCTCTCATTCTATGGGACAAAATTAAATATGAAATAGTTAGCACATCGTTCACAGCCTATGGCCACAAACATTAAAGGATTAGGTAAAGCCATTTTTTTTGGTCATGTTTTTGGCTCTTAATTCCAGTGTTCCTTCTAAACATCTTGCTTGCTCACTTTCTCGAGTTTTTGACGAATACCATTTTCATGGTGTCGTAAATCAAAACCTAGTGCCACCAGTCAAGGATAGTGTGACACAAATTTTTAAAGAAACCCGAGTTCCAAGGCTCCCAAAGACATGTTGAATACACCTTTTTCCTTAATTGCAATTGACTTTTTTACATATGCATATTTCAATATATACATTTCTAAAGCTACATAATCTTTAAGCACATTCTCAGCTTAAATTTGCTGAACAACTATTGCTTAAAACCAATAGCCAAGGGATAAGACTATGAGAACATGCATCCTAGTACAATGTGTAACCATATGTAACAATCTAAGCTTGGCTGTTGGTTTTTTTATTTTGTATTCATAAAATACAAAATAAAATTTCTCTTAAACAAAAGAATGATATAAAGGTGAAACTACATATCTAAATTATAGTTTAAACTACTGGTTTAAACTACTACAAAGTTATTTAACAGCGAAACTGTTTTTTATGTCTGGTGACTGAGTACACAATAAACTTTATTTGGCAAATAATAGGCAATAAACTTGCTTCAACTTTGACCTGCAATCGGTGACCTCTGAGTTTCAGGAGTCACAGTTGCTATCTCCAACCCTTACTGTCGTCACATCTTAGTTATAATAACAGAAACTGTCCAATAGACTAAATATGTTGTGTCTTGTATCTAAACATAGTACAACATACAGATTGAGTCAATTGTCAATTAAGAGAAAGAAAAACATTCATGACTAGGTGCAAGTTTAATTGGTGAATAATGGTAGTCTTCTTCTTAATATTGTGGTTCTATAAACGTTTAATTAAAGAATCTGCAATGGCATACAGTATAACACATAACCATATCTTAAAGTAAATGTAATTTGTAGCATAGAAGAAAATATTTCAAACTTTGTTACCCATGAAGATCACAATGAAATAAACCCTTTGGCAAAGTACTAGAAACTTTGAAGGTGCCATGAAACTAAAAGCTTCCATCAGAGATGCTGCAACTATTCCCAGCACCGAAATCCTGGGTCAATGTCAGACCAGTAAAAAAAAAATTACCCAAATAATTTCATATTTCATTCTATAAATTTTTAAATTCATAAGAAACTTCACAAATTGGTGGTGACATGAAAATGGAAGTGTGAAATAATTTTTCTTCCTTTTCACTTCTTTTCAGTCTCTCAAAGAAGATATAGAATAATTTTGATCCAAACTCATTACTTCTCTCAGGGTCTACATTTCATCAAGAGAAAGTTCAATTCGTTTTCTCCCAAGCCTGTTTATATGTTATGTGTTGTACTACAAAATACTGTTCAGTAAATAGTTTCTTAATATAGATCTCTTAATTGGATAAAGTTTTTGTATATTTAAACAAACACACATGTGTATTCTATCATTTATTCTTATCAGAAATAGGCAGTTACATTTTAAATGAATTTTAGCACATTGTTTATGACTAAATATATTTATATTTTTAAAGTCCTTCAGGGCACTCAACCTGAAATAGTTTTATTGCTCAGAAAGAAGCAAAACACTGGTGGAAGTAATACACAATTGAATATGAGTAATGAGTTTCAGGATAGATTACCACATAATATGGTGTGAGACCACAGAAGAGGAGTAAATACCCTTGAAAGTAATGCAATCTCATGAGCAAACTGGGAGAAGTTGCTTTCAAAAGTCGGGAGAAAACAGTTAACTAAACTCATAAATAGCACGGGACTACACTACTGACAGTTGCTTCCATGTTTCCAGTAGGTAAAGACATTTGTTCTCATTTATTTCACAAACAGTTAAACACGATGAAATAGTGATGTGTTTTCCTCATAATGGGTTCAGTATAAAAAGGGATAAGACTATGAGAACATGCATCCTAGTACAATATGTAACCATATGTAACAATCTAAGCTTGGGTTTTCTATCAGTTATTTGGCATTTGAACTTTTGTCCAAATAAGAGTATACTCAAGGCTCCATATTTCCTCTTCAAGAACTGAAATAGGAATATTTGCTCTTTGTACAAAATGTGCAGTATTATACGGAGAAAAGTAGGATCTCCCAAGTCTATTTAATTGACTATTAATAGAACTATTTAATAGTTCTTCCTCCCATTTTTGTCTGGCTCAGCCCTTGTTCTTATACATGACCTGTGAACATTACATCTTTTCTTATTTTTATTTCTTTTTCTTTTCTTTTCTTTTTCTCTCTCCCTTTCTTTCTCTCTTTCTTTCTTTCTTTCTTTCTTTCTTTCTTTCTTTCTTTCTTTCTTTCTTTCTTTCTTCCTTCTTTTTCTTTCTTATAAATTAGGACTTCACTGCAAATATATTGGCTCCTAATTATCACACCTATTGTTGTGGTGAGATCATTTCTTTCAATATCACTAAAAGCATTCAGTTGAATAGTAGGATGTGAAATGTAATGTGTGTGTGTGTGTGCGTGTGAGCGTGTGTGCGTGCGTGCCTCTGTGTGTGTGTGTGTGTGTGTGTGTGTGTGTGTGTGTGTGTGTGTGTGTGTTTAAAGGAGAGTACACATGATATATGCATTCCTGTTGGGGTCCAAGGACAATTCCTGGGTATTACATTTTTGCTTCTATCATCTGAACTCCAGTAAGGAAACTCAGGTCATCAGCTTTGGCAGCCTCTCACATACTAAGCTGCTTCACCACACCTCACCGTAGGCTTCTAAATAGGGGATATGAGCATTAAATATTCATATTCGAACAGTCACTCAGATGAGTGCTGGTGAGATCATAGGAAATTTGAGATTCTTCAGAGATGGCTGCTGTTGCATTTTAGTGACAGACAAAGGGAACTAGACAAATTTAATGGAATCAAAGCAAAGAGCCAGAGATATTTTTGAGGTTTGGAGGCTTCCAAAACTATGTGTGATGCATTTTTATGATTCACCTGAAATATAAAATTAATTAAAGTAAACCAGTCTTGAATAATTTCAAAATTTGGACAGTGAACCCTCAAAAATATTGAAAAAAAATCCACTGTCTGTACCAAACCATCCTACATGGAGTTGAGAAGTCTATAGAGTGTATCCAATTTAATTGTTCATTGAATATTTTGAGAGGAAACATGCTAAGCACTGAAGGTTTTCTTTTTTAATAAATTAGATCTGTCTTTCAGTATTTCTGACTAGTACTTCAGATATACTTTAAATTAATAATAAAACCAAAGTTACAATAGGCTGCATTCTTCCAGTTTTAATAATTGTTTACACTGAGGCAATCTGATCTCAATGTAGTGAGAAGGATAGGGATATAGAGAAGGACAGAGAGGGTGTATGTGGAGGGGGAAGGAAAATTGGGGAATGGTGTTGGGGGAGGGAGAAGCAGAAGAGAGAAGAGAGGAGAGGAATAGAGGGGATATGAGTTCAGGCATTTGGAACCCCTGGAGAAGATGGGAAATTATAGTAACACCTAACTGGGTGTGTTGCAGTGACTGAGAAATCTGCACGTGCTCTTTGGCACACATTGTGGACAAGGTCAATGAAGTTATATCCTGCAGGAGAAAGTGAGTAACCCTGCCAGGGCAAGAACAAAGAGATGAACTTTGGAGGGAATGGTAACATCCTTTGGAGGGCCTAACTTACGTGAAAAATTTAAGGGATAGAGAAAGGAGGGGTCAAGGTTGCCAGGAAATGCTGGATTCCAAGTGCTACCCTCTGTTCAAAATGGAGACATGCCTCTACCCCAACACTTTGTCCTGCAAACCGGTACAGCTTTCAAGGAAGATTTTCCTGTCTTTTCTTTTTTCTCCTTCCTTCCCTTTTCCCTCCTCATTATTTATTTCGCTTTACTTTCTTCAGACCCAAATCCTGTGGTTCCTCTGGCCTATCTATTTTACATCCTCATTTTTAACCACTGAGAGGTGGCAATAGAAAGGGCTCTGTTTTGATTGGATTAGGCCAATCCTATAACACTGGGAATTATCGTATGGACTCCTATTTCTGGTGTGAAGAACGTGGGAAGGACGTTCTTATATAACACATGACTAATAGTTGGGTGAATTCTAGAAAGCAACTTGTATCTTAGTTTTGTTTTTGTCTTTGCTCTTTTACATTTAAAATGGCCGGTTTTATAATAGTCTAAAAAGGCAGTTTCTGGTTAAATGGGGTCCAAGCATATGCTTGAAGCAAGGATACTATCTTGATACATTGAGAGTGGTCATGAAATTATGCTTATAAAATATTACTTTAACTTTTCATTTTAAATCTCAGTATTTTATTGGCATTTGCTTTAAGGAAAATTATTTTAAAGAATGTTAGAGGGCATTGTCTTTCATTTGAACTCCTTGTCAGTTGAAGGAACTGAGATGGTTGAAGCAGGATCTATAAAGTCAAACACAGGATAGACAATCTCAGACACAAGTACATGCTCTCTGTGTCTATATGGGAATGTGTAGACTTTTATTGTTGTTCTGTTCAGTTCTGTCTGACCTCTTCCCTATAAAATGGTCCTCTGTGTTCTGCCTCATTATTATTATACTGATCTAAAATATATTTAACCTACTAATATATTGAACATATAATTGTTTTTCTACTTAGGAAGACCATGCCATTTGCTAATCTTCAAGAATTTAAGATTCTTGCTCAGTTCGTAAATGATATTGTGAATATTTCCCGCATTTCCATGACATATTATCAGTCCACAAATCCTTTCTGTCCCACATGCGAGTACAGAATAAAGAGTCTCGTGTTTAAATCTCTCACACATCCAGAAAGGTAGGAAATTGAAATTTTGATTACAATATTTTGTCTTATGTTAAAAGTACTTTGTAAATTTTAGTTAAGAATTTATGGGTAAAAATGTTGGTTAATTTTATTATATGTGAATCCTAGGATGTTAAAATGTATTATAAATATTATAAAATATTATATAATGTATTTATTTTGTCTTGAGTGATACTTAGGACAGTTTAGAATCACATTGTCTAAGCAAAGAAAAAACACACAAACACACATAATTTCACAAGGTATTACAAGGGTGGGGCATTTGTATAATATTAAAGGTCTATCAACACTTAATTTTGTTGTTTTGTTTTGAAACTCAAAAATAATGTTACTAGAGTTTAAGAGCAAAATAAGGGGATCAGCGAGCTGTAAATCTCAGCAGCTTCAGTAAAGATTGAGGCAGAGAAGTAGGAGAGAGTGCATGCCTTTTGTATTAGGGTAAATCACAAGGGTTTGGGGAGGATTCCTAGCACCATTGAGAAGGTCAGGCATTGCATCTTGCAACTGTAATACCAGACCTGCAGGAAGAGACAAGGGAATCGCGGCGGGGATTAGCTAGGCTAGACAACACAGACATCTCCAACTTCAGTAAGGCATCCTATCTCAAAGAAACAAGGTAGAAAATGGCGGAGGAATATACCAACATTGTGTTCTGGCCTCTGCATGTGCCGGCATAGATAGGTGCAGCCCACATACACACATGTATACATGAATATCTCATGCACATCCCTCCCCATATTCACATCACAAAAGAAATAGTTTGTGACTTGGTTGTAATCTCTTTCATTTGTTGTAATATTTCTATTTTCACTCGCCTTTTATCTATCAACCAACTGGTGTATAATTTGAATTCCCAATCATCTGTTATACATGAAAGTGCAGTACAGAAAACAAGTAGCTGAAGAAAGTAAAACCAAAAGCAAAACATTATATATATATTAAATATGTATTTATATGTTTATGTTGATATAGTGATAAAACGTCTGTATGTGTGTACGAGAGCATTTCAACATGTACACGTGTACTGACATTTTAGATATTATTCTTCAGGCACCATTCACATTTTTCTGAAGAAAGGGTCTCTCTCTGGCATCATTATAATGAGTCCCAGGTATCTGTTCAACTTATAAGAATGGCATTGTGCCAGCCTTCTTCTGTCAGTGCTAGTGATCCAATTCAGGTCCCCATCTTGTGTTACTGACTGAGACATTTCCCGAAGCTGAGGGCATACATTTAGATGAGTTCTATATCCACAGAGGAGGGTGGACAAATTAATTTAAATGCAAATCATCTTATAATTACAGTACAATAATACACATACATTCAAAAATCGTTAAAATGCTATTAGAGTGACAAAAAGCAGTTTCATTGTCCCAGTGGTTGGAATTTATGCAAAAGTATCAAAATCAATATACATAAGTGCAAAAACATTTAATATAATTTCTTACACTAATGTGGTTGGAGCAGGATATCATACAATGAAGACCAAAGTTGTAGTTTTAATCTATACCTGTTTTGGTACTCATTTTTACAAGAAAAAAAAGCATTTCTACTAATTAATGAATATTCATTGCAAGTAATTTCTTAAAAATGATTCATATGTAATGTTTCAACTAAGACATAATTATTAATACTTTCTGTATTCCATCACTATTTTAAATTTTTATTAAACTATTTATTTGATTTATATCCTGATCATAACTTTCCCTCCATCTTCTCTTCTTAGTGTCCCCTCTCTTCCCTCCCACGCAGTCCCCCCTTCTCTCTCCTCAGAACAGGGGAGGGAAGCCTCCCGTGTATGTCAATCAGCCTCGGCACATAAAGTCTAGGCACATCCTTGCTACTGAGGCTAGATAACACAGCCTAGTTAGGGGAAAGGGATTCAAAGGCAGCCTATGCAGTCAGAGACAGCCCCTGTTCCCACTTTAGGAGTCCCTTATAAAGACCCGGCAGCATGACTGTTACATATGTGCAGATGGCCTAGGTCAGTCCCATGCACATTCTCTGGTTGGCAGTTCAATTTCTACGAGCACCTATGTACCCAGGTTAGTTGCTTTTGTAGATTTTCTTGTGATATTTCCTGCAGGCTCTTTCAATCCTTCCTCCTCCTCCTACAGGATTCTCAAAGCTCCACTTAATGTTTGGCTGTGAGTCTCCGCATCAGTTTCCATCCGTTGCTGGGTGAAGCCTCTCTGAGGACAGTTACACTAGGTTCCTGTCTGCAAGTATAGCAGACTATCATGAAGAGTGTCAGAGCTGGGCTCCCTCTCATGATATGGGTCTCAAAATGGGCCAATCATTGGTTGGCCCTTCTCTCAAATTCTGCTCCATCTTTTACCCATGTACATCTTGTAGGTGGAACAGATTTTGGCTCTAACGTTTTGTGTCTGGGTTGGTGTCTCAATTTCTCCATTAGCAGTTTTGACTGGGTATGGGAGATGGCTAGTTCAGGCTCCATATTTCCCGTTCCTATGTGTCTTAGTCGCTTAGATTCCTGGGAATTTCTGTTGTTCTAGGTTTTTGGCTAGTCCTGGATATGCCCTCCACAATCCAGTTTATTCTCCCAGTACTCTCTCCCTCAGTCCTCTCTGCAACTGATCCCTCCTGTTCCCGTTCCCCCTCCTCCTCAACCAGCCCTTTCCCTCTAGTCACCACCACTGTCTAATCCCCCTTCTCAGTGAGATTCAAGCACCCTTCCACCCCTAGGGCCCTTCCTGTTACTAGCATTGTTTTCCAGTACTTTGTGAGTAATATCCTCTTACAAGTGAGGACATACCACGTTTGTCTTTCTGGGTCTAGGTTACTTCATGCAGGATGATCTTTTCTAGTTTTATCCATTTGCCTGAAATTTCATGATGTCACTGTCTTTAACAGCAGAGTGATACTCCACTGTATAGACGTACCACATTTTCTTTATCCATTCTTCAGTTGAGGGACATCTAGCTTGTTTCCAGTCTCTGGCTACTATGAATAAAACTATATTTCTAACTATTAACATACTTGAACAAGTGTCCTTGTAGTATAGTGGAGCATCTTTTGGGTACAGGAGTGGGATAGACAGGTCATAAAGTAGATGTATTCCCAATTTTCTGAGAAACCACTAAATTGATTTCCAAATTGGTTGTATGAGTTTGCCCTCCCACCAACAAAGGAGCAGTGTGTCCCTTGCTCTACATCCTCTTCAGTATGAGCTATCCTTTGAGTTTTTGATCTTAGCCATTCTGAGGGAAGTGGGATAAAAATCTCAAGTGCTTGTTAGCCATTAGCCATTCCTCTGTAAGAACTCTGTGTCCCATTTTTGATTGTGTTATTTGGTTTGTTGCTGTCTTGTTTCCTGAGTTCTTTATATAGTTTGGCTATCAGTCCTCTGATACCCAAATATCAGATGTAAAGTTGTAAAAATCTTTTCCGATTTTCTAGACTGCCATTTTGTCCTGTTGACAGTGTCCTTGCCTTATGGAAACTCTTCAGTTCCTTGAGGCTTAACTTATTAATTGTTGATTTTGAAATTTTGATTCATATATAATGTTTCAACCAAGACATAATCACTAATAGTTTTCTTTTTGTATCACTAATTTATCAGCTGATTTTAATGCAGGATACATGCTCTATAATACCCACTCATAATATAAGAAATAGGACACAGTCTTTACTATGGACAAAGCTCATGGGATTTTGTTTCTTAAAACCTAAACTGTGGGTGAGTTGCAATAATTTACTAAATTTAAAAAGAATAACAGTTGCATGTAATTCCTTTGACTCAGAAAATAAAATTCTAAAGTACATTTTCTCTATATTTAATGAGGCTATTAATATCATCTGACCAGAGACAGCAATGCTAACAGATACTTGGATAAAAGTATGCTAATTTTAATTGACTGGAAAATCAATGTAAACCATGTGGCAGCGTTTTCTCTTTAGATGTGTCCACACAGATAATACACAGTCTTGTGAGAATTCAGACTGCCAAACTGTGGAAGATGTGGGTTACAAAAGATGTGATGTCTGATGACCCACCGTAATTTGCATACCCTTAATAAACATTTACTCCTCCAGATACAGATTGTTAGAAACCACACAGAACCTCCTCCCAGCAACTCCCTATAACCAAGATCTTAGATCTGAGGAACTAAGGAACATACATATGAGAGGGGTGACCTTGGATGGTTTCCAGAAAAATCTCTGACTAAACTCACCTTTAAAACCTTAATACTAAATATTTCTTATTGGTGTGTATTTGTATGACTTTCAGTAAGTGAAGGATTTCAATTACAGACAGAAGAAAAATTCAGAACATTTTTTATTTGTACTAAATGATCTTTGATTTTTGGTTCCACTTCCAACCTCTATCTGCTGTGACTGGCTCATACTTTTCCAGATATTATAAACATAGGATTAAAGGTCATTGTATATGTGGCATTTTGCATGTAGCTGTTCTTTATATCACTGAAGATTATGAATTAATAGTATTTCATTTAAAAGTATTATGCAACTTACCCACTCACCATTTAAAAGACATGAGTTATAGTTTTGTTTGTTTGTTTGTTTGTTTAATGAGGAACACTTTATGAATTTTTATGCATCCTCGCACAGGGGCCATGCTAATCTTTTCTGTATTGTTCCAATTTTAGTATTTGTGCTTCCAATGCGAGCACTTAGTTTTGTTTCTTATTAGTAAACTTGTACTTGCATATGGGTTTTTATATGATTATAAGGTGTCATTTTTCTTGTATAGATATCAAGAAGCAGGATTGTTGAATCATATGATATGTCTTAGGCTTTATAAGAAACAATCAGGGATGGGGATTTGGCTCAGTGCTAGAGCGCTTGCTAGCAACAAGGCCCTGGGTTCAGTCAGCCCAAAAAAAAAAAAAAAAAAAAAAAAAAAAAAAAAACAAAAAAAAAAAAAAACAAAAAAAAAGAAACAATCAAAGTATTTTTCAAAGTAGCTATAAGTCTTGCTACTTTTGAACAGCAGTATATATTTATTGCTCTTCCGACAAGTGTTCCTCTACTACTGTCTTAGTTACTTCATATTGTAATGATAAACAAATATGATTACGTCCACTTACAAAAAATACATTAAGTGGTGCTTGAACTTCCAAAGAGATAGGAGTCATTATGGCAAGAAGCAGAGCATCAGACAAGCAGGCATGGTACTAGAGCAATATCTGAGACTTCATATCCCAATGCATAAACAGGAAGCAGAGAACATCCTGGTTATGGAAGGAGACTTCTGGAACAGGAAGCCAATCCCAGTCTCACTCCTTCCCCCAAAAGGCCACACCTTCTAATCCTTTCCAAACACCACCAACTAGAATCCAAGGATTCAAATGCCTGAGGCTTATGGGGGGCATCTCATTTAAATCACCACGTCTAGGTTACTTTTCAGTTTTATTCTTTTTCTTTTCTTTTTTTTTTTTAAATCTTTATTAACTTGAGTATTTCTTATCTACATTTCGATTGTTATTCCCCTTCCCGGTTTCCGGGGCAACATCACCCTAACCTCTCCCCCTCCCCTTCTATATGGTGTTCCCCTCCCCATCCTCCCGCCATTACTGCCATCCCCCCAACAATAACGTTCACTGGGGGTTCAGTCTTGGCAGGACCAAGGGCTTCCCCTTCCACTGGTGCCCTTACTAGGCTATTCATTGCTACCTATGAGGTGGGAGCCCAGGTTCAGTCCATGTAGTGGCTTAGTCCCTGGAAGCTCTGGTTGGTTGGTATTGTTGTTTATATGGGGTCTCGATCCCCATCAAGTTCTTTCAGTCCTTTCTCTGATTCCTTCAACGGGGGTCCCATTCTCAGTTCAGTGAATTGCTGCTGGCATTCGCTTATGTATTTATGTGTTATGGGTGTGTCTCTCAGGAGAGATCTACATCTGGTTCCTATCATCCATCTTATCTAGTTTGGTGGCTGTATATGTATGGGCCACATGTGGGGCAGACCCTGAATGGGTGTTCCTTCTGCCTCTGTTCTAAACTTTGCCTCCCTATTCCCCACCAAGGGTATTTTTGTTCCCCTTTTAAAGAAGGAGTGAAGCATTTGCATTTTGGTCATCCTTCTTGAGTTTAATGTGTTCTGTGCATCTAGGGTAATTCAAGCATTTGGGCTAATAGCCACTTAACAATGAATGCATACCGGTTTTATTCTTTTGGATTACTTTTGGATTGCTACTTGATTGGTTGCTTGGTTCTAGTTTTGTTTTGTTTTGTTTTGTTTCTTACCCCATCGGATATTTTTTATTTACATTTCAAATAGCAGATATGCAAATAGAGCTTGTTGTTAATTGGCATTTTTCAAATGACAATGATGAGGTCATCTGTCAGTCTGTACTCTGGAGAAGTCCTCATGTTTGCCTCAGCCTGAAACACATTTTACTTTCGATACTTTTACAGGTCGCTATGGTGTCTGTTGCTCTGATTGTATTGAAAAGCTTAGTGGTATATTTTTTTTCCTTTCTCAAAAGATGACAAATTGTTTTCTTTGGATAATCATTTTTTCTGATTTGGGACAGATTATAATATGTCTGAAAATGTTATTCATATATCTTAGCTTTCTATAAGAAATGATTGATTATAATATTGTACTATAATACCTTTAAAGCATAAAAGGTAAAAAAAATCATATTTTCTTCTACGAAGGAATTTGATAAATTAACTCTTTGTAGATTTTGTTCTTTTTTTTTATGAGTCCATTTAAAGTTTCAACCACATATTGAATTTATTTTTGTTTTTTTATATCATTTATCTGTATTCTTTGGGGATTCCTATTTCCTATTTTACCTCCCATCTCCTTCAGATCCTCTCCTCCCCCATTTCCCTCAGAAAAGTGCAGGCTTCCCGGGGATATCAACTGAACACAGCACAAGTTGCAATAGAACTAGGCACATACCCTCGTATCAAGGCTGGATGAGACGACCCAGCGGAGGTACAGCATCCCAATTTGCCTCCACTGTTAGGTGTCCCACAAGAACTCCACGCTACACATCCAGAACACGTATGGACGTGATTTAGATTAGGCCGGTACAGGCTTCCTGGCTGTGACTTTAGAATCTGTGAGCCCCTATAAGCCCTGCTTAGTTGATTCTGTGGGCTGTGTTCTCTTTTTGCCCCGACCTCTCTGACAGAGCCAGGGGAATGGGAAAAAGAGGAGGAGGAAGGATTGTAGGCGCCAGAAAGGAGCCTGTATGGGTTTGGCACTGGGTCTTTGCATCTTCTTTAATCAACTGTGAGATGAATCTTCTCTGTTGGCCTAGGTACCAATTTGTTCTTCTGTCTGGTGTGGTCTGCACTTGAGCAGGGCTATGTATATGTTTTATAAATGCAGAACTTCTATAAATATCTTTGAGGTTGATTTCCAAGGAGCTAATAAATTACTTTTGGACAGATGTTCTTTAGAAGGCCTGATTTCATGGTGTACTAGACAGACTTGGAGAAGTATTTAACCTAGGTTAATTTACTTCCAGCCTTTAAACACACTTTATCTAGCTATGACCTGTATGTCGAGAATTTATGGCTGTCTAGCAGTTAAGACAGGGTATATTTCTGTCCCTGTATTAATGCTTAAAATCTTTCTCTAAGCCATTTTGCACAGGAATATTAGAATAGTAAATGTGGCAAGTCATGCAAAGGTCTCAGGAAGATTTTTAAAATAAGGAAAATGTATTTCTTATAATTTGTTTTGTTATTTATAGGTTGCAGTAAAAACTAGATTGATTTAATTTTAGATATTATCTTAGAATTACTTCCAATGTTTTAAGTTAAACAATTAACTTAAACTTCCAATTAAAGTTTATGTTATTTCGATGAAATATTTTTCTCATGTATTAATCTCTAATAAGCAAATTATTAGAAGTGTAATATTCAATGGGTATGCTACAATAAAAAGCATAGAAACATTTTTTCTCTTGGGACTTGTAACAAGTAGATATTTTCTTTGAAATAGCATTTTCATGCAAAAGCAGGACATATCAATTTTATAAAATAAAACACTGAGAGTCATGGCAGTGAAAACAGGTGACTTTTCATACTGTAAAGAGAAAGAAAACTGAACTTTCGCGTACACACTGGCAAAATTTAAGGTTGCTAGGCCTTACACATTTGCTTAAACTGCCCTTACAATATTGCACATGCCTTATGAAGTGAAGGTTATTTAATAGGACATATAGTCTGAATATTAGTAACCTAAATACATGGTGATCAGCTTGTGAGCTTATTTCTATTGTAAAAAATGAAAGAAGACGTCCTTGCGCTGTTCATACATCTTAGACATGCAGCAAAGGCACTGAGCAGCTGAAGTAGCTTTTTCATTGGTAGATCTGACACATTTTTAATACAAAAAGAGTGTAAAAATGTGGCACAGGAAATTCAAATATCAAAGCCATACTCATGTATAAGTACAACAGAACAGAGCAAGTATTGGTAAACGTTTTTGAGGAACTAGAAATCTTCCCTTGACTTTTCTTTAATTATATTTTTTAAAGTTTTATATTTAATATTTAATTATTTCATGCGTATGCGTATTTTGCCTATGGAGGCAACTTTACACTCCTTGCATGTAGTGCCCACATATTCCAGAAGAGGGAATCCAATCCTCTGACGCTGTCTTCAGCTGTTTTGTGGTTGGTGGAAATGGAAACCCCATTGTTCTTTGTAAGAGCAAGAAGTGCCTTCAACCTCTGAGTCAACTTCAGTTCCTAGAAGCAGACACTATAACATAATGAAAGCCATTTCTCTGAATATTTAAAACTTTTTCCCAGATTTGAGTGGTATCATTCCACAATTATAGTCCCATGGCATGAAAATGAAAGTTGTAACCAGATTTTATTATGTCAAATGTGAAATATGTGAACTATCCTCTGTTAATTTTTAAGATGATCAGAGTTTATGTTATATATGCAAACATAAAATGTATTTCTTATAAAAGTCAAGCATTTTAAATACAATCTTCTCCTAAGTGTTTTTATAACACTGACAGCTATCGTGGTTCATGCCTGCAGTCTCTACATAGGCAGGATAGAGCAGAAGGTTTAAAGGACACTCAAGACCAACCCGAGCACTATAAGAAGAAAAACAAACAAACAACAATAAATAACACCACCAAACACCCAATAGTATTTCCACCAGCTGGGAGGTTGATAAAAGTAAGATAACCTGTGTGGTTGTCTTGATGTCTTTTGACTTAGCTACTATTGATGATTTTTAAAAAATGTTTACTTCTACCATGCATTAATTTTTCCCTTCCATAGATTTGTACCAAGCTTTTGCTATTTAACTTGATACCCTGTACTTTTTTTGTTTGGTTTTTGTTTTGTTTGTAGGTTTCTTCAAATATTAACAGGAAAATAAGCAGTTGGACAAGAGTCTTAATTAACCATAGCTGTTTGACCTATTAGACATCTCAAATGCAGTCTCATAAAATGTACAATATATTACATGGTGTTATTTCCATTTTAATGAATGGCAAAACAGGGTTGAAGAAATGCATGTAGATAAATATGTTTCACATGTCACTCTGTCTCCTTGGTGTTAGTCATGATGGAAAGAGTATTATAGGTACTTTAACATTGAATTCAGGAAAACACCAATTTCAGTAGCACCATTTATTGTCCTACACAATTCTCCTATGCCATGTGAAGATCTGCATGGTAGCAGAGATAGGAGTGGAAAGGAGAATTATTTTCCTTCTTAGGAGTATGTTCTCTATGTTACCCTTAACAGATGAGACAAGTGAATTCAGTTCTATGGGATAGTTCCAATGCCCTTCTTTTGGAAAAGTAGCTAGTTACAGAATATACTATTCTAATACTACATTAATACATTGAAAGGAAATAGAATTTGCTACTTTATGCTTTAATATGTTTTCCTCTTTTCTTTTCTTTTCTTTCAAAGACCACCAATTTGTAAGTATGATTTTGTACTTAAAGAAAGAGCCAGGATAGATCTTCAACCAGATGAGTGTAAGAAACAGATGGGGTGATCGCCTTCTTTCTTCCAGTTTAAATTATGGACTGAGAAAATTGTCAACTGCAGCAATGTAAGCAGCCACAGACTAGAATGGCTAGTCAATCTGTAATTCAGGTATATCCATTTTAATACATTTTAAAGAATAAAAATTAGAAAACAAAGCGTGCACACGACAAAAATGCATTGTGCATATATTCTAAAGCTGTTGTTTCTCCTTCCCTGCTTCCTAAGTGAAATTCAACATCGAATGTTTACATCTGCTACTTAGCCTACTAATAAGTGAATATGTTAAAGCACAGTTCCTAAGAAAAATGAGAAGCTTTTTGAGTGCTTTGCAGTGGGGCAAATTCAGTATCACTGAACATCTCTATTATGGAAAAACAGTTTTTTACATTTGAAAATATGTTTAGTGAAATAAGTTGAGATTATGTGAATCCTGTGAATATGAAGAACTTGTTATGCACTGTAAATAAGGGCGTTGTGCTAGGGTGGTCAATAAATTAATATTTTATGCATCTACCTGGCTTAAGATGAAATCCTTGATTTAATGTTAGAATTTTTGAGTGGATTAATTGAATTTTTTTTTCAGTTCCCTAAGAAATGTTTGTGAAATGTACTTAATAAAATTATGAATAGTGTCTGTCCATCATGATGATAAAAATAAACATGATTCTACATAATAGTCACAAGGATCATTATTGCTTTTGGAACATATTAACCTATCCAATTTTATAAAACCTGATGAAACAAGTCTTGTTGCATAACTGAGGAGGAGACTCCAGCATAAAGATGCTAAAGATTTATTGCATAACTCAAATTCCCTGGGAGATGTCTGGATTCATGTCAGTCAACTGTGAATGTTTTTCATTAACTTTGTAATGTGAGGAGTTAGATTAATTAACACTACTATTTGAAATACAATCTACATTTCCTTGACATTTTGCAACCCACCTGATAATTGAGACACTTCTATGCCACAGATCTTTCTTTCTTGTGTCTCAACCTCTCTATAGTTTATGTTACATGTTTCTAAACCAAAATAGCAAGTATAGTAAATATCCATGTTCTTCATTGTTTTTCGTGATGAGTGTTTTAGTGAGGATTGTCTTCTCACTGTATATGTCATGCTAGACATGTGAAGAAGATAGGCTCTTCTATGTATGCGAGGGTTGTGTTCAAATATTTACTTAAAATTCGTGTAAAGTTTACTAGCAAGGTTAGAGTGTGACACACACCACGTATCTTGTTTTAATACCATCACATTTCTAAATGAATTTGTATCTAATTTTAAAATTAAAACGTTATATGCATGTGTGTGTTTTTCTATGTATGTTGGGGCATATGACTATGTCCGTACACACACAGAGTTGTGTGTGTTGAAGTCAGGGAATCAACTCAAGTGTCAGTGTCATGAGTGATGTTCATCTCCTTTGAAATAGGAATTCTCGTTGCCTAGGACTTACCAGTTAGGCTAGGCAGGCAGATCAGCATGTCCTTGTAATTGTCCTATTTTTGCCTCTCCAACATTCAGATAGCATACAGCACTATGTCTGGTATTTTGTTTAAAAGATTGTTTATTCATTTAGTTTTGCTTAGTGTATGCATGTGTGTCTGTGTGGGGCTGTGTGTACAAGTGAGTGTAGTTGCCTGCAAAGCAGTGGGCATCAGATCACCAGGAGCTGGAGTTACAGGTAATTTTGAGCTTCCCAGACATAAGTACTAGGAACTGAAGTCAGATCTTCTGTAAGAACAGCCACTACTTTTAATGGCTGAGACATCTTGCCATTTCCATTTCAGTAATTTTTACACAGGTTTTGGGAACTGGACTCAGGAAAAGGCAAGTGATTAATTTTCTTGCCAAAATTATTTACCTAGCTGAATACATTACTATGCAGTACTCATCTGATTATGTGAAGTTTCTGTTGATCTATTAAAATTATCAAATAACAAACTAAGGTGAGGAGGGGGCTAGGATTCCAATAGCTTCTTCAATACTGACCACCATGTATCTATCTTTATTAAACTCCAAGTAGTAAAAACTTCTAAAACCTCTCAATACAACTACCAGTTGGGACCTTAAACAAATAATTTTTCATCCAGCTGACATTTAAGGTACTATAGCAGTATTAATTCAATCTGTGCAATGAAATCTTTATTTGAAATGTCTCATGTACCTTTACAAATTTTCTGTAAGCATACACTTTGAATATCCTCAGTGACTGGGTTAGGAATCATGAAATAAAAACTGAATGATGGAAAATATTGGAAAAACTTTTTGGGCAGGATTTGATTGTTCTATAATGAGTAATTAGTGAGCATTCTGTAAATCTATGAATGAATAAGTGAGTGAAAAATCAAATCCTCCACAGCAGCCTAGAGCAATAGGGGGAACTTGGCTCCTAAAAGTGTGATATGTCTGGGGAGTATTGAGCCAAATGACACAGAATTTGCTGAATGTGACCATCTTGTCAAGCTCACAGAAACACATGCTGTTCTTCTGGGGTGTGTTTTTAGATTTTTCAAATGAAGACATTGCTAAACATTCCTAAACAGCTCTACGACAAAAAATATAATTTAATTTCTCAGGTGGCATAAGTGAGATGGATGGAAAACCTTAGGGGGTACTTTTGAGATGTAGTACTTTAAAACATGACGAGAATGTTCCTTAATATTTTATTGTCTTGTAAACATAGGGTATGTGAAAAATTTAAAAATGTCTGAAAGGTGAGCAGCTGGTAATACAGATGGTGTTGATGAATAGAATTTGGATTTCTGTACCATGGCTTATATTTCTGGAATGCTAGGCTCTTGGCTCAGAGTAGAATTTTGTCTCATAGGGACATGGAAGATTGTTTTTGCATGAAGGCTAAAAGTGGTTTAAATGGAACACAAGATTACAGAAAGTGTTTGAAGATTAAATTTAAAGTCACCATCCACCCAGACTCATTGTGCCAAATTGCATACACTTCAAGGTTTCTTCCTTTGATCCTTATCAACAGGAAAACAGTTTTTAGCTCAGACTCACCCACATACCATTACACTCTTGGACCTTTTCTTGGTTGTTCCCATGGTTAATTTATTTGTCCCACGTATGCCTCCCACCTTTGCCTCTGTCTCCTCTCTTAACCAGAAATGCTGTCCCATATATGTGTGATAGCATGGCTCTAATGAATCTTTGTACACTTGTATTCCATTCTGAGAATGAAATTGGAAATGTATATATCTTTATTTCAGAGTCTCATGAGTGTCTAAATTATTTCAGTTGTTCATTGACCTATGTCAAATTAAATAAAGGAAGCAGTAACATTTTCAAGTTTCTTTCTTTTCACTGGGGCAAGTGTGGGCAGCAATCATTATTATCAGACTGTCTGGAACAAAATGTTACAGGTGGGTATTCTTGAAGATCAGAGTATTCTTAGAGATTTGATATTCTCTAGGTTTCAAACCTTTCCAAAACAAGACTTAGGTATGACAAGATTTTGACCAAGACAGAGTATATAGTTAAGTTTAATTAGAAATAAATTGAAAAATAGCTTCCTAACTACATGTTATTAAAACAATCATTAACATCTGAACAGATAAACTAGAGATCATTTTAATGCCATTCATTAATAGCACATTAGGAAAATTAAACATTGCTGGCAAGGAAACAGTGTCCATAGCTATACAGATACTAAAATCACTACACTTTATCAGATGAATATGTCATTAGTTTCAAGAGTGTTTTATTATAGAGAGTTAAAAACTATATAAATGTTATTTACTTCCCAGAACTTTCATCAAAAGTAGCACTTGATATTTGTTGGTTTAAATATATATTCTGTTTTCACATGAAATAAAGAAAAGCATTAAAGAAAAATTATTAAGCTATATAGGGTTGTGATGGTGCAGTATATAGGTGCTAAACACCTCAATATCTCTTGTTATTGAAAAATCCAGTAGCTAGGTTTTAAAGTTATTTTATTATATAGAAAAATATAGAAAATTTAAATTCATCAACAAGGCTACTTTGGCAAGGGATCATAGACAAAGGCCTTCTAGGTCTATAGGACCCATCCAAAATAAAGAAACATCCTGGATTATAATATGATCTGGCTGGAATACAGACCTGCATTTAGTATATACGTTTAATACCTCACAGTGCAGTTAATGCTAGTTATTAGAGGGAATTAGTCATGTTTGAAAGTGATATGCAATTGAGTTGCAGACAAAGTGACACATTAGAGAAAGATTTGACAGAATGAGTCAGGGATAGGATATGTCCAACTCACGCTAGAACAACAAAGGAAAGATAGAAAAGGAAGGTTACTTAAAAGCAGAGAGAGAGAGAGAGAGAGAGAGAGAGAGAGAGAGAGAGAGAGAGGGAGAGGAGAGGGAGAGGGAGAGGAGAGGGACAGGAGAGGAGAGGAGAGGAGAGGAGAGGGAGGGAGAGAGAGAGAGAGAATTGTGTGATATAGGGACAGGTTACAGAGAGAACAAGCTAGACACAGGTGAAGGTGGAACGAGCTAGAGAATGAGCCACAAAATCATTACATCTAACCAAAGTCAGCATGATGCCAAGCAAAGCAATTTGGTGAGAAGCAGAGAGAAACCAGATTGAATCAGTCAGCTTGGAAGATTAGATAGCATGGGGACTAGAAGCTTCCAGTTCTAGGCCTAGGAATAGTTATACCAGAGAAAGAAGTTATCTGGAGTCATCCCAAGCCATGCATTCACAGTTTGGGTCTGGCTCCATTTCTTCCCCTCATCTATGGAAATAAAATTGATATCGATAGAAACGTTAATCACAGCATTCCAGATTCTAAAAAGAAATCTCAGAAACCAAAGCAACTCTTCCCTTGAATATTTTATACAGTAATTATTATTACTGTATAGCAATATGAAAGATATTGTTTTTTTTCTTTTATTCCAAATCTGTAGATAGACTGTTCACTACAACAATGGTGTCTATTCTAATGGGGTACCATTTGTCAGTTGCTCTTAATCCAGTTGCTGAGGGATATAGTGGGTTGCTAATTTGGGCCTGCAAAATTGATTGCCCCTGAGAGGAGAGAGTCTGAATTTAAAAGATAGCTGAGTGACCCTGCCCCTAGTTAATTGAGATCGGTAAATAAAGATGCCAACAGCCAATATCTGGGCAGAAGACAGACACAGACGGGGTTGAGGTTTCAAGATCTTGGGGTAGAGGAGACCATGAGGAGAAAAGGAGGAAGAAGAAGATGCTATGAAATAAAAGGAGAAGGTGCAGGAGAGGAGAAGGGAGAAGTGGTCAGGGGTTACGAGAGAGAACATGGCCCCGAGGGCTGTCCAATTGGAACTAAGAGCAGTTCAGATGAAACGGTAAGTCCTAACTTGGGGTTTTCGATAGGGAAAGAGATTCTAACAACATGGAGGCTAGGCAACTGCTCTTGTGCTGATTAGGGATTATTGCAAATATAAAGGCGATTTTTGCTTGCTTGCTTGTTTGTTTCTGCATATTTTTAAATCCAGGAACTCAATGATCAAGGCAGAGAAGCAGCTCCCCGGCAAGGAATTTTTAATAGTTATTACAACAAGGTGAGTTTGGGGCCAGGTAAGAGATACGGGTCTAATTTATCTCTTCTTCATGTAGCTATCCAGTTTGACCAGCACAATTCAGAGAAGATTCTGTTCTTTATCTGGTGTGTATTTCTGGACTCTATCCTAAATTCAGTGACTGTAGGAACTATTGTTTGCATCCTCAATACTATTCCATTGATAACTGGGTCTATATTTATGAGACTACCCTGCTGCTTTTGTTACTTTAGCTCGGTAATTTAAATTTCAATGAAGGTCAAAGTATATTGATGGGGATTGCATTGAATATGTGATTGATTTGGGAAGAATGGCTATTTTCAGAATTTCTATCCATCTAATTCATGAACCTTGGATGTCTTTCTATTGCTAACATCTTCTATTTTTATCTTTAGTCACTTGACATTTTTATTGTACGTCTTTCATCTCCTTCATTAGATTTATTCAAGAGTTAGCTTGGAAGACTTCTGTGGACAGGGTTGTTTCCCTAGTTAATTTTAAGTATGTGATCTTCTTTAACCATCAAATAAGCGCAAACTTAAATTACACTGAGATTATATCTTTTCCTAGTCAGAATGACCAAGATTGAAAAAGAAATACAAGTAATGCTGGCGTAAATGTGGAGAAAAAGACGCAGTGATTTACTTTTAGTGGGTATGCGAACTAAGCAGCAACTACGGAAATAAGTGTAGAGATTCTTTAAAAATCTAGACTACAGGTCTATATGATCCAATTATATCACTCTTGGTCATTTCCCAAGGTCCTAAATACACTACTATAGAACTACTCGCTCATCCGTCTTCTCCGCTGCTTCTCTCAGAATAGCAGAAAATCTAAACAACAGGAATGTCAATGAATTGATGAATAGTCAACAAAATGTGGTACATTTCACAATATGATGTTATTCTGCTATAGATAAAAATAAAATTATGAAAATTCATAAGTAAATATATGGAACAAAATAATCATGATATCCCAAACTTAAACAAGGGAGCAAAGACAAATAGCACATATTATCTGTTATATTTGGATGGTAGATTTGAAACTTTACATATGTGTATTTATACTGGAGTGTCCAAAAATGTAAAAACAAAACAAAACAAAAACACAACAAACTAGTTAATGGCCATAAGGGTGGATTTCACAGGAAATTTGGATTATAATATAGTTAGTATAAAGGAGGAAAGAGGAATTATGGTATAACAGTGGTTAAGTGGAGTAAAGAATGGAAAAGCTGGATAAAAGAGGGAGTACGTGGAGGGATACTTAGCAATAACGACCTTTGAAACTTCTATTTAAGTTCTACTACTGTAGAAAGTGTCATTCTTTCTTTGTCTTTTTCTTTATTAATTTATTTATTCACTTAACATCCTAGTCCCAGTACCCCTCTTCTCCTCTCAACACAATCTTCACAAATCTTTACCCTCATTACCCTGCCTCTTCTCAGAGAAGAGAAGCCCTGTTGGGTATCAGACTACCCTGGGACATCAACTCATAGCAGTACTAAGCACATCCTCTCCCTCTGAGGCCTGACCAGGTAGCCCAGCCTGGGGAAAGGGATCCAACACAGGCAACAGAGTGAGAGACAGCCCCCATTCCGATTCTTGTGAGACCCACATGAAGACCCAGGTTTGCATGTACCTGTATAAAGCAGGGTTGAATCAAGTTATTCTATAATAGAAAACAATGTCTCTCTCACATACCACAGGCTATTAAATAAAATCTCAGTGCCAGGTACAGGATTAAAGTTGTTGGTTTATGGATCTCATAAACTCCCAGACAATATGGGCTATTACCATTGATTGACCTTGGTTTCATTTTTAGAAAATTGGTGGCGAGATCCTTGTGTTAAAGAAGCCAAACACTTGAGTCATAGGATATGGAGAATCAGACTGGCACTGATCTGGAACTTCATCAGTGACTGGTAGCTTTATTAGTACTAGAAAGTTCTGCTTATGTGACCAGGGGAGATGATGAAATGTGAGCTGCAGCAATGACCGTCTTGCTAAAGTTTGTCCATTGGTGCAATAGTGGCATAGGTAGTAAAGGAATAACCAACCATTTTGTTGTTGTTGTTGGCGGTGGTGGTGTTTAAGATCTGCTCCACAGGGGCTGGAGAGATGGCTCAGTGGTTAACAGCACCAAGTGCTTTTCCAAAGGTCCTGAGTTCAAATCCTAGCAAATGCATGGTGGCTCACAACCCTCTGTAATGAGATCTGATGCCCTCTTCTGGTGTGTCTGAAGAGAGCTACAGTGTATGTATATACAATCAATCAATCAATCAATCAATTAATCAATCAATAAATAAAAACCTGCTCCACAAGATGAAATAATATCTAGTACCATTAACTGAGCTCCAAACCCATGATTGCTATGTCATAGGATTACATAGAAAATATACTGTTATTATTCTGTTAATATTTAAATAATATTAAGCTGTCCCACATGTTACCTTTTAAACTTATCTTACTGTATCTCTCGCTTATCACCAGAGAAGCCCCTTGACATAATTCTGTATTTCTATTTTAAGCCACTTTCCATTTGACTCAGCATAAAAGTTTACCTCTGTTTGTATTCCATTGCCCATTTCTGGATTGTGTCATAGGTACAGCATGTTACCACCAGGTTTTCCAGAATCAGGCTCTAAGGATTCACAATGAGATATTCCCAGCACATGTATAGCAGTAAAGGCTGTAGGACTACGCAGGGCAATACGTTGCCTGGAACCACCAGAATGATATCATTCCACCCAATGGAGATTTCTCATTCGTCCACTTACTTATTCATTTATATATTTATTATTTTTAGTTTTAATGTAGGATGTCATTTTATAGTCTAGCGCTTTCATATTTTTGCACTTTTATATTTAAACTTGCACACCCCGTCCACACTCTTCCCATATTAATGGCTAGGATCTGAGGGTTTTATTCATTATACCCAGCTTCCCTGTGAGAATTTCAATGTCTACACAAAAGCAACTCTCAAATTGAGGCAAGGATACTATGGCCTTTTCCCCCCCATATTGACTATGTCCCTGTAGATAGGCTGTTGATTTATGTGAGGGGATATCCCTCAGGTGGGAGATTCGTTGCCAGAGTCACCAGGCAACACTTAAAAGAGCTGGGACTGATATTGCAATCATTGAGGACACATCTAGTGGTAGACTATAGTCCCCCTGAACGGAGCCTGAGCACAGAGAGTACTTCGGGAGCTTGACCACTTGGCTACCTGCCATGGAACTCTTCTTTGTCTTTTTCTGCCTCACCCATTTTAATAGAGTCTCCATTGTTACCTTCTGGTCATTCCCCTTGGTTTTTATTCCTGCCTTTAGGTGTGATGCATATGCCTGCGTCATCACACACGCATGATGCTGCTTCGTTTCCACGTCTCATCTCAAGTCCTAGACCAAAAGCTGTTTAAAGCCAGGGCTGTGTTCTGTCTGCAGTTCGAAAAGAGACCGGCTGACGAACACATTCTTCTGTCCTGCAGTGACATTTCTATGTGCAGTAATGTAAGCTATGACTTCCTATGACGTGACATTTGAATATGAAGCTATCTTTAATTTCTCTAAAGATGGAGAAGAGGTATATATTCTACCAAACACCAAACTACCCAAATAATGAGATTTAAACATTAAGTTCCCCAAAATATCTACTGAAAATGAACTGCTGATAAAAATAAAAAAGTATCACAGAAAAGGCCCCAGGTGTTTGATTCTTTAAACTATACTGTGGTTTTACTTGCTGCGGTATTGGGAATTGGATTGTGAAGGGAGGCACAGATCTTTCCTGGTAAACTATAACACATTGTCACAAGAGGGCAGCCTTTTAACAGAAATGTCTTCACAGCCATAGGACTCGAGCAGGTCTTTTACTGCTCCTGCTATTTGTTTTGTGTTTGAAATTTCCAGGTAGTTAATCTAAATCTAAATGCTGGCATGTTAATCCACGGTTGTCGAGCAAGTGCTTTGCAGTCTGCGACTTTAATCTTTATATCACTACTAATCTAAATGATTGATACATAAGCTAAACCAGGGATGGAAGGTCTCCATCCTCTCTAAAGAGGTGTGGTTTTGCAATGGCTTGGGAGAAAGTCATACTCAGTATACTGAGCACATCAAAGCACCCAGGAGAATGTGCTCACTGGTGAATGTTTCTCTGATCTACCTTGGATTCAAATCAAGCAGCAACTATGGGGCAACATAAGACTTGTAATTTTGAATTTTCAGCCTTTCAAGCATCATAGAATATGATGTTCCCGAGACTTGGTTTTAGAGTGTGAACCGTCCTCTTGGTCCTCCTGGTCTTGATCTCTTGAGACTTGCAAGGGAATCTCATAAGTTTCTGATCACTTCCACACCGACGATTGTCCTTAGCCGGGTAAAGGCAACAATGCCAAGGTCAGCCTGTGCCCAAAAGCAGCTTGAACTGGCACTTTCAGAATTTGTAAATTACAAGGCTAGTACCCAGCATTCCGCAACACCAGGGGCTTCCAGTTGTTTCTATTTCAAGGGAGTAATTGCTGGCCGAGCTCAAGCAAGGCGCAGATTTTTCTCACAATTTACACATTTATTACATTGTCTAATCTGCAGTTGGGTTCACTGGGACGCTGATGTTGCTCGGGTTGTTTTGAACCTGAGGCAGACCAATCACCAGTGTTTTTATTTTCTTTTGTTTTCCTAAAGGATCCCCCATTGTAATACAAACTAGTTTCATAGCAGCCATCTTGTCTCTCAGCCTTTCACTGTGATTAGTTATGAGCTGCCACAGTCGGCTAGGCAGAAGGCAGTTAAGAGGGACTCCTCTCTGTCATTCCTGACAGATTTGTCCTAGGTGTAATCGCAGGGCTAGCCCCTTTGCTTCTAGCCCTGTGATCTATCTCCCTACAACTTTCAACTGTGAAATGACTCCAAACTTCCGGTGGGTAAGTGCCTTTTTCCAGTTACTTTTGTGTTTCTGCCTTGATATTCTGGTAAGCGGTTTAATATTTCATCTCTACTTCCTGCAGCATAGCCTTAGCTGTATTGCCTACCTCCTTCTGTTTTGTTTTCTTCTGAGTTTCAAACAGTAAACCTAATATTTTTTTCTAGGAATTTGAATTGTAACGCCTACATCAAAACTAAGACATTTTAGAAATCAATGTGAAGTTGTATTTTTCTTTGGTTTTTCTCAGTTAGGTAGAAGAGGAAGAAAAGAAAACAACAGAGCAGAAACCAAGATAACATAGAAACTGATGACTGATGCCTGTCCTTACTTCTCAGTGGGCCGGAGGGATGCAGTGATGTTGACAACGGTAGTTACCTTTCAGCGAGGGATTTGAAAAGACAACAGTTATGAAAATTAAGACCTTAGGATAAATGCTTTCCATAACCAGGTTGCAAAGAATAAATGATTGACTGGATGTAAGTATGCTAGACGAAGGTAAGGGCTTTGTGGTCCCTCGCTAAGACATGGTAACATCACGACCCTGTAGACCTGTAACTAGGAAGATGTGCATTGTAGACCTGGCGTAACTGAAGAAGCCTTGTGATTGTGGGTCTAGAACACAGCTTTGTATAAACTAATAATCAAAGACAGTAATGCTACCTATGTCTATCTTGCTTGTTAATACACGTTGTTGTATCCCACCTGTTAAAAATGTCTTGCTCAATATGCCTCTAGCTTTTGGTCATAATCTTTATAGCAGCAATGAAAAACACTGGCAATTCGTGTCTAATTGCCAGCCCTCTCTACAGTTATCAGTCTTGAAACTAAAAGAGGAAAGCAAGCTTTGTCTTTATCATATCTACTGATGGGAAACACCAGAGCCATCTAACAAGAAGTAAACATTTACCACGTTATGCTCTTTGCTGCTAAGATGCTTCGATAGCTAATCTCCATGTAAGGTCTATTTGAACTTACTAAACTCGTAAAGATTGAAAACCACATTTTACTTCCTGATGATAAAAAATCATAGTACTAATCGTTTCTAATTTAAAATATAAAAATTTCCATGTATTCTTTGAACTTCATTAAATGGACTTTGTGCCAGGGGAGGATCTATTAAATTCCCCATCACTGCAAGATCTGAAAGCAGAAGGTTAAAACATGAATTAGTAGACTCTGGAAAGTATGTCAGCATGGTAGCATAAATTGGTACTGAAAGAAATAATTTAAAACTGGTCACTGTGGGCAATTCTGAATTCAAACTAGAAAAATGAATTGATTATAATAGCTGTTCACATTACATATAGAACTATTATATTTATATTTTTCTATATAGAGGGTAATATTGTATTCTGTACAATAATATAAACTGTGTATCACTAGCTACCATTTCAGGAATTGAAATTGATTTGAAAGTAATTATATAATATATTCAGTTTATGGCTAAAGGATTTTTAAATGAGCATGCTCTAAAATAACTATTTTTGAACCGAATAATTTTGAAAAACATTAATAGTTTCTAATAGCTGAACAGTGCTCATCTAAGAATTGGTATGACTAGGTATTTGTATTCCCTGTGTTTTAGTTACAGGATTTGGTTTTAAGTGGAAGAAGTAATTGGGGGTTTGTGAATTCCTATAAACCAAGTGTTGGGGATGCATTTCCTTTTAGACCTAGATGAGCGAGCTTCATCTTTTACTTTTCAATAAGGGAAAAACAGCTGTCACTGTCACTCAGTTGGTAGAGTGCTGGTCATCATTGCTGTACTTCCAATTCTAGCTCATTACAGAAAAGTATAATCATTGTTAGTTAGTAAATGGGCAGCTTGTGTATGCATAGCAATTATAGGTTAACTCTGTAGTCAAGATTGGCTCTCACATGGAAAAAAATAAGAATGAGAAAAAACTGAATATGGGCCAAAATACTGAGAACAGTTCAAATTTAAAGTTGATTCAGTACTGGAACTCCTAGCCAGAGCACTCAGACAACAAAAGGAGGTCATTGGGATACAAATTGGAAAGGAAAAATCAAAATATTACTATTTGCAGATGATATGATAGTATATTGAATGACCCCAGAAGTTCCACCACAGAACTCCTAAACCTGAAAAACAACTTCAGCAAAGTGGCTGGACATAAAATTAACTCAAGTAAATTAGTAACTTTCCTATACTCAAAGGATAAACAGGCTGAGAAAGAAATTTAGGAAACAACACACTTCACAATAGTCACAAGTAATATAAAATATCTCAATGTGACTCTAACCAAACAAGTGAAAGATCTGTATGATAATAATTTCAAGTCTCTGAAGAAATAAATTGAAGAACTCAGAAGATAGAAAGCTCTCCCATGCTCATGGATTGGCAGGATCAATATAGTAAAAATGGCCATTTTACCAAAAGCGATCTACATAGTCAATGCAATCCCAATCAAAATTCCAACTCAATTCTTCATTAAATTAGAAAGAAAAATTTGCAAGTTCATTTGTAATAACACAAAACCCAGGATAATGAAAACTATCCTCAACAATAAAAGAGTATCTGGGAGAATCACCGTCCCTGACCTCAAGCAGTATTATAAAACAATAGTGACAAAAACTGTATGGTCTTGGTACAGAGACAGGCAGGTAGATCAATGGAATAGAATTGAAGACTGAGAAATGAACCTACATACCTTTGATCTTTGACAAAGGAGCTAAAACCATCCAGTGGAAAAAAGATAGCATTTTCAACCAATGGTGCTGGTTCAACTAGAAGTCATCATGTAGAAGAATGCAAATTGACCCATTATTATAGCCCTGTACAAAGCTCAAGTCCAAGTGGCTCAAGGACAGGCACATAAAACCAGAGACGCTCAATCTAATAGAAGAAAAATTGGGGAAGAGCCTCAAACACATGGGTACTGGGGGAAATTTCCTGAACAGAACACCAATGGATTATGCTCTAAAATCAACAAATGGGACTTCATAAAATTACAAAGTTTCTGTAAGGCAAATGATGCTTTCATTAGGACAAAATGGTAACCAACAGATTGGGAAAAGATCTTTACCAATCCTTCATTCGATAGAGGGCTAATATCCAATAAATATAAAGACCTCAAAAAGTTAGACTCCAGAAAATCAAATGTTCTTATTTAAAAATGGGGTACATGGACTGACCCTGGGCTCCAACCTCATAGGTAGCAATGAATAGCCTAGTAAGAGCACCAGTGGAAGGGGAAACCCTGGGTCCTGCCAAGACTGAACCCCCAGTGAACATGATTGTTGGGGGGAGGGCGGCAATGGGGGAGGATGGGGAGGGGAACACCAATATAGAAGGTGAGAAGGAGGGACTAGAGGGATGTTGGCCCTGAAACTGGGAAAGGAAATAACAATCGAAATGTTAATAAGAAATACCCAAGTTAATAAAGATAAAAAAATAAAAAATAAATAAAAAAATAAAAATGGGGTACAGAGCTAAATAAACAAAGAATTCTCAGCTGAGGAACGTCAAATGGCTGAGAAACACCTAAAGAAATGTTCAACATCTTTTGTCATCAGGGAAATGCAAATCAAAACAACTCTGAGATTGCACTTCATACCAGTCAGAATGGCTGAGATAAAAAACTCAGGTGACAGCAGATGCTGTCGAGAACGTGGAGAAACAGGAACACTCCTCCATTGTTGGTGGGATTGCAAGCTGGTACAACCACTCTTGAAATCAGTCTGGTTGTTCCTCAGAAAATTAGACATTGGACTACCTGAGGACCCAAATATACCACTCCTATGCATATACCCAAAAGATGACCCAACATATAACAAGGACACATGCTCCACTATGTTCATAGCAGCCTTATTTATAATAGCCAGAAACTGGACAGAATCCAGATGTCCGTCAACAGAGGAATGGATACAGAAAATGTGGTACATTTACACAATGGAGTACTACTCAGCTGTTAAAAACAATGCCTTCGGGCTGGAGAGATGGCTCAGCAGTTAAGAGCACCTGACTGCTCTTCCAGAGGTCATAGAGTTCAATTCCCAGCAACCACATGGTGGCTCACAACCATCTGTAAAGAGATCCGATGCCCTCTTCTGGTGTATCTGAAGACAGCTACAGTGTACTTATATATAATAAATGAATAAATCTTAAAAAAAAAACAAAAACAATGCCTTCATAAAATTCATTGGGAAATGGATGGAACTAGAATATATCATCCTGAGTAAGGTAACCTAGTCATGAAAAAACATATATGGTATGGACTCACTGATAACTTGATATTAGCCCAAAAGCTCAAATTACCCAAGATACAATTTACAGATCCCCTGAAGCTCAAGAAGAAGGACAATGAAAGTGCAGGTGCTTCAGTCTTTTTGGAAAAGGGAACAAAAATATTCATAGGAGAAGATATGGAGACAGAGTTTGGAGCAGAGGCTGAAGGAATGGCTATTCAGAGCCTGCCCCACCTGTGGTATCCAGCCAATATACATATAGCCACCAAACCCAGACAATATTGCTAATGCCAACAAGTGCATGCTGACAGGAGCCTTATATAGCTGTCTCCTAAGGGCCTTTGCCAGAGCATGACAAATACAGAGGATGCTCACAGCCAACCATTGAACTGAGAATGGAGTCCCCACTGGAGGAGTTAGGGAAAAGATTGAAAGAGCTGAAGGGGTTTGCAACCCCATAAAACAACAATACCTACCACCCAGAGCTCCCAGGAGCTAAAGCACTACCCAGAGAGTACACATGGACAGACCCATGACTCAAGCTGCATATGTAGCATAGGATGGCCTTGTTGGGCACCAATGGGAGGAGAAGCCCTGGGTCCTGCTAAGGCTGGACCCCCTACTGTAGGGAAATGTTAGGGCAGGGAGGTGGGAAGGGGTGGGTGTGAGGGTGGGAGAACATATAGAAGAAGAGGGAGAGGGGGATGGGATAGGGTTTTATGAATGGGAAATGGGAAAGGGGAATAAGACTTGAAATGTAAATAAAGAATATTCATTAAAAAATGTAAAAAGACAAAACAAAACAAAACCCTGACTCAAACAGTTGTGAATTCACAAGAAAATGTCAGGGCTTGAGTGTCGCTGTTCACGTGAGTGACATGTAATTGTGTGTTTTGATTACAAAGAAATCTGTGGTTTAGAAACCAGTAGATTGAATAATGAAAGGGAGAAATGATGTGGTAATGAGCATGTTGGCTGCCTTGTCCTTTCCAGCTTCCAGTTCCTGTTATAGATGTTAGAGTGGAGGACCGGAAAGGCAGGAAACACTTGAGGCTGCTGTCTACCTCATCTCCACACTTACACAAAGAGAGCAATGAATGCACTCATTCTAGTGCTTACCTCGTGTTCGCTAATCCTGTACAGTCCCAGCTCTAAACCCAGGAAATGGTGCTCCCCACGGTGTGCAAGGCTTCCCACATCAATTAACTTAAGACAGTGTCTGCATTAATTTGTCTTTTATCCACTTGACACAAGCTAGGGTCACCTGGGAAGAGAGAATCTTGGCTGACAAATGACTGTGGAAGCAAGCTGTAGAAAAATTCTCGTCTGGACAGGTACCTCTAAATTATACAGGAAAGCAAGCTGAAGCCAAGGCTAAGCTTGTAGGCATTGTTCTTCCATGGCCTCTGCTTCAGTGCTGGCCCAGCTTCTTGCCCTGAATTCCTGCCTTGATTTCCCCTTCTAGTGGCTTGAGACTGGGACTCTGAGACAAATTAACCCTTTGCACTCCAAGTTGCTTTAGGCCAGAATGTTTCATTTCAGTATTAGAAAGTAAACCAAGACAATCCTACAGGGGAAGTCTCAGAGATCATTCCCAGTTCATGTTACATGGCATCTTCAACAAATGATACTGTGCAAACTAAGTAGCTGCATGCAGATGAATGACACTAAAGACTTATCTCTCACCTGGCACCAAATTTTATCCAGCCTAGGTCAAGGACCTAACATAACCCTGTGAATTTGCAGGAAGAGAAAGTAGGGAATGTTTGAGCGTATTGGCACAGGAAAGGACCTAGCGAGAAGGACACAGGCTTTAAGTAGAAGAACTAGGGGCTGGAGAGTTGGCTCAGCAGCCAGCAGCTCATGGTACTCTCACAGAGGAGCCGTCTGATCCCCAGTAGGCGCACGGTGACTATAGACTCTTCGCAGCTCCAGTGTCAGGGTGTCTGATGCTCACTCCCGTGGACACTGGGCATTCACAGGGTTTGCATATGTGCATGCAGTGTAGACCCCCAATTAAGATAAAATGGCAAATGAATATGAAAATAAACAAGGATTAACATTAATAAATGGGACCTCATGAAACTATCCATCTCTGTAAAGCAAAAGACATTAACACTTGGGCGAAGAGGCAGGTCACAGAATGATAAAATTTATAATGTATTTTTCAACTGACTCTTTGCCCTATTATGCCTGCTGTGCCTCTCTCACTGTCAAATTCATGCTTCTTTTTCCTTAATTGTTATCACACACGCACACACACACACACACACACACGCATGCATATAAATACAATTATCTGAGTTCATTCCATGTTGCTTGATGAGTTTTTATGGCTGACTCTTGATATTGGATGATCCTGAGGAAGACTGTTTTTCCCTTTTTTGGGAGTCTTTGATTGATGGATATGGATATATCTCTTTGCGAGATTTTCCCCATTTACATTAGCATGTGCACTAGGGTAGGCGTTACTCATGTCATTTGTAGGCAACAATTGTTGAGATTTCATGGTTACAGATCCCCTGTTATAATAAAAATGGAAACTATCTTGAAGCAGACATCCTGGTGATATCGCAGTTCGTGTTCTGCTCCCTTTTTGCACTGTTCCTTGAGACTTAGATATAGAGGTTGTGTAATGAATGTATTAGCTGGGCCTGGGTACCCCAATTCATGTGGGGTCTGCATTTTATCCAGCAATGGCTTTCTGTAATCTCTATTTGTTGCAAAGTAAAATTTCTTTGATAAGAAATAAAGGCTATATTTATCTGTGTATCTAAAGAAAAGTGTTCATAATGCAGTTAAAGATTACACTGGTTTGGAAAAGGGACAGTAGGGGTTCACACCAAGGCTTTATGGTCTCATATGCTAGGTTTAGAGTACTAGGCATGAATTCATTACCTCATTTTGAGTGGGCCTTACATTTTGTTAAACAGTTATTGGCTACTGCCAAGGTGTAATGACCACTGTTGCACCTTTGATAAACTGGTCATTGCTTTGCTTTGTAGTCATCATAGCTGGATGGGACTATTGATCACTTTTCTCCATTGGCAACTTCATATCAACTCCCAATGCTATGAAAGCTGGTTACTTCATAGCAACTCCCAATACTATGAAAGCTGGTTCTTGCGGGGAGTAGACTTTAAGGCCATGTTGAACAGGAATCTTTGAAGTTCAACATGTGAGTATGTGGTGTCTTCTGAGATAGATATCTTAAAATTCTACAAGGTGACCAAAGGCAACACCAAGAGCATATTGCTTCGGGAGTTGCCTAGCTTCCCCAGAGACTGTTTCTTTTTTTAAATCAATCTGAGCACAGCACATTCATAACATTTCTTCTATGCAAGAATGTTCTGTGTTCTACAGACTGTTATATCTATATGTGGGATACTTTCACCATCATTAGTATTTAACAAACAGAAGTTATTTTTTATTCACATCAAATAAAATAAATATGTCTATTAAGACCTCTTAACTCATTGTATCTTTGAAAGTCGGTGATATTTATTTTGAAACACTAATATTGACATATTGTGACTAGTCTTTAATATTCCATTCCTCTTTTGCTAAAAGTTGACTTTGAGATTTTAGCTGATACAATATCAGCTACAAAACTAAAAGCACTCCCAAAATCATTGACTCATATTGGTCTGTAATAGTGTGCATCTCCATGCCATTAACCTAATTCATTTGACAGTAATACATCTTCAGCAGTAGAGTAAGAGGAGTGATTTAGGAGAATGCCAAACAAGAAGGAAATTCCCCTGCTTAGAACTCCTCCCTGAGAGACTTATTCCAAAATAATAACATGATAGTTAAACGTAAACATGAGTTTCTTCTCTTTAAGCATTTAGTCATTTATTTGTGTCTTTTACCCTGTTTCTTCCTCCTCCTCTTCTCCTCTTCCTCCTCCTCTTCTCCTCTTCCTCCTCCTCCTCTTCTCCTCTTCCCCCCCCTCTTCCTCCATCATCATCATCATCATCATCATCATCATCATCATCATCATCATCATCATCTTTTTTTTTTTTTTACAGTCCAGTCATTATCCTCCTCCTGGTCCACTCTCTCACAGTTCCTCATCCCATTCCCTCACCCTATCTCCAAGAGGATGTCCTTACCCTATCTCCATCCCCATCTCACCAGACCTCCCTACTCCCTGAAGCCTCAAGTTTCTTCAGTGTTTGGTGCATCTTCTCTCACTGAGGCCAGACCAGACAGTTTTCTGCTATATATGTGTCAGGGGCCTCATAACAGCTGGTGCATGCTTCCTGGTGAGTGGCTCAGTGTCTAAGAGATTTCAGGCATACAGGTTAGTTGATACTACTGTTCTTCCTATGGGGTCTCCCTCCTTCTCAGCTTCTTCCAGCCTTTTCCTAATTCAATCACAGGGATACCTGGCTTCTGCCCCTTGGTTGGGTGTAAGTATCTATGTCTGTCTTAGCTGCTAGTTGGTCCTCACAGAGGGCATCCATGGTAGGCTATAAGTACATCCTGTCTGTAAGTACATCATAGCATTAGTAATAGAGTCAAGCCTTGAAGCTGCCCCTTGAGATGTATCCTAAGTTGGACTGGTCACTGGACCTCCTTTCCTTCAGTCGCTTTACCATTGCTGTCCCTGCAGTTCTTTTAGATGGGAACAATTTACGTGACAGTTTCTTAAACTAGCAAGCTTCGTGGGAATGAAGTATGCATAGGGCAAGATGGAGGGGTTCTGGAGACAGTTCTAGAGTCCTTTGCATATTAACCCAGTGTTGATCTGTATCTTTAATTATAATGATATAAGAGGGTATTTTGAAACATTTATTTATGTATGTATATGTGAGTACGTGCCACTGTAGGGGTCAGAGGATGACTTATGGGAGTTGGTTCTCTCTACATGTGGGTCTTGTGGATTGAACTCAGGTCATTGTATTTAGCAGTAAGCAACTCACTAAGTCATCTTGCTTGCCCTAAACTAGGCTTTTTAAATGTTAGGTGTGTTAGTATTCCATGAAAAATTTCTAGATATTATAAGCAACTCAACATTAAGCTTTAAAAAAAGAAAGAATATAGTTTTACTGTTATCAAATCTATATGAAATAAGAAATAATTTCAAATGGTGGCAATATTCTCACAGAAGCAAATGATCGGATTTCTAAAAGGATATGTGGAATCTCATCTGCGGGTACTGTTTAGAGACTATTTCCAGATGTGGTTTATGTTTGTTCTTGGCTCTACTCTGAATCACTCCCCCTGTGATATGCACTCCCATCGGATTCCATCCCATTTGCTCCATTCCTCAGAGGGCTGGTTCTATATACTCAGTCTCTGCTCTAATCCTTTGAGCTTGTAAGTTGTCCTGTCTCTTCAGAAGACTTCTCATGTCTCCTGGAATGGTGTGTCATCAGGTACAGAGTTGTATCTAGGCAAACTGAAACCAATTCCAAGAAGTTTCCTTCAAAGATGTGTCTGTCATACCTCAGACACTCTGACTTTCTGCCTGCTAACTGTTGCTGGTGTTATTAAATGTGGATCTTACTTTTTATGAGCTCCTTGTTTTTGCTTTTGAAATAAATGAGTGTGAATTACTATGACAGTTTATGATTGAAACTCTATTTGTAAAATTTAGGGGGCGGGGGAAATCTCTTTATGTCTGGAGACTTTTCCAAATTCTGAATCTGTCTGAAATATCTAGGATAAAGGAATGCATTTTTAATTTTCCTCACAGGCAAATATGCCTATGAAACATCAGCTCAGCTACTCAGTGCACCTACATTTTGAAAGAATGAAGGTCACCACAGACATTGTAGGAAGATACCATTTTAGCTCATGAAAGTGGGAGAGATAAACCAAGTGTTGCTGGTAATTTCTGTTTTTTTTTTTTTTATACTGAGTAGGCAGTTAAGTTTATAGTGGAAATGATTGCTATTCTAGTTTTATCTTTTAAAAAAAAACTGTGAACTACATTCATTTTTACTGTTCTTCCTACCTATACAATGTATGCTCTATCATACATGATTTTGTTCCTCCTTGGATTTTAGTGATCAGGGTTCACACTTTTCTATGAAAAAAATGTTTGGACAACAAAGTGACAGCAAAACGAAAGCGAGGCAATATGCCTGCCATCTTTGTAGTAAGCTGCATCTTAATGTTTTGAACATTTAAAAATTATCTTTTCCAACAACGAGATGATTCTACTATTTTCCAATAATCGTAGGGCTACAGGACTAGGTGGCACTTCTGTCTGTTGATAGATTTCCAGGATACACTACCTCATAACACAGAGGTCACTACTCAGACAATAGACAAAAGACTGAATGATCCGTGTGCTGTATACTGTGGCATTAATAAAGTAAGCACTGGAGTCCTGGGAACTTGCTAATTAATATGGCTTTCATAGACATTTCATTACCCTAAATGGCTTTGGTGTCCTGTAGATAGACTGCATGTGTTCTCATCTTTAACCTTTCTGTAATGTTCCATAATTGCATATTTCATTGATTTTAATAGCAAAAGAATAGCTTATACAGGTATCTTTCAATTTGATTTTTCCCTAACACCTAAAGTAATTTTGTTTGTCTATTTCACCTCTTGAGGTAACTATGTATTCCAGGTTAACAAAAATTCTGAAACATATTGCCATTGGATTTAACTTTATAGTGACCTCCTTCCTGTCATCTATGATTAGCTATATTGTGCTACCCTGTAGCTAATGGAATCTCCCAGTACTCCTTGGGAGGTCACAGAGAGCTTCAGTCAATGGGGAGACTAATTTGTTTATCTGTAGTTTCAATCACATGTTTTATTTTATGCTCAGAGAAGGACTTATAAAGCCTAGGAGTAAGAATGACCTGGTTAATGAAATTGCAAAGGTTCAAGGATACTATTAACGTTTTCCAATTATACTCTATCATCTGGTACTATCATTTGACAGTGATGTGTTTAATTCTGTTCGAATTAGAGAAATGCAAGCCTCAGTTTATCTGTGGGTTGACATTTGAAGTGTTTTTTTTTTATTTTTTAGCATAGGTGTCTTTATTGAACAGTATAGATGAAATTGTCTTCAAAACAGTAAGAGAATCAAGAATACGCTTTATAATAATATATTTTAGGAATTTTAGTCTTATTTTGCTTAATAACAGTCTGCGTTCTCACAAACAGCTTTTGCCTATTTGGATATTATAGAAACATTAGAGTATGCATCCTAAACTACACATCCCAGCCTGGCATTGCTCATCTCTCAGATATTAGAAAACCCATTTATCAGCCCTTCTTAAAACAGCAGCTAATTACCTAACAAAAAAAGTAAGCTTTTTTCTACCCAATCATATTCCAGTATAGAAAACCATGCAGGAAAATATGTTTAAAGTGGAAATGGCATATGTTTGTAGAGTCCATATCTAGAACAGAGATTGTAGAATGAAAGGTTGTCCTGGGTGAGTCAGAAAGGAGTGAAGAATAAATATAAGGACTGGGGACAGTACTGTCCCTGACTATACATCATATACCCATGATATTGCTAATCTTGACTATATACTTCATAAATACTATTTTCTTAGATCACGTTTATGTGAGGTTTTTGTTGTTGTTTTAAAATATGTGAACTGTAATACCTACAAATAGAAAACAAACATCCAATAAAAGTCAGTGTTGACTTTAAACCTAACTTAGGTTTAGAATGTTAGCCAGTTTTTTTTTCTGAAAAGACTTAACATTTTGATTATTAAGACAACACAGGCATGTAGCTTCCTGAATTATAATTACTAAAATTTATCCATGCCACTTAACATTGGTAATTAATCATTTTTCTCGTGACTGTAACAAATGCTTCTCTCCAGTTCAATTAATAGAAGAATGTCAGGATGTCATGTGGATAGCTCACTGAAGCACGTGAAATATAACACAGTATGTTCTCAGTACCTACTGTGACTTTTAATTGTGAAAATCTTGTTTTCCCCCTCCAAGCAAACAGAATAACATTTTTACATGAAGTATATTTTTGAAACCATTTATTCTAAGACCTCGACTATAGCATATGACAATAGAGCATCTCATAATTTTTTACTCCAGCAATAACATTTAACCTAAGATACAAATGATTTGTAGAGTAGTAGAAAAGGTTTTCTTTATATCTAACTTCATTAGCTTTTTATTAAGTTTTAAATGGTCAACCCATACTAGAAGAGACTTTCTTTGTATTTGCTCATATAAGCATTTTATTACATGCTTTAAATGCTGAAGCCAGAACAAGTGTAAGCTTAGGGCCACCCACAGAGAATCACAATCAAACGAATAAGAATTTTACTTTGTGTCTCTACTTTTTCCCAAGGAATGTCAGTAGTATGACAAAGAAACAGGACACCACCTCCCACAGCAGCAACACTGTGAGTAGCCAGAGGCTGTTTTCCAGAAGCTTTTTGAAAATTTATATAACTGGAATTAGCACACACACAAAGAATGAAATTTGCTATACTAAATATAAACTGGGAAATACAGTCATTTACTCTCATTATTAAGAAGCAGACTCAACTCATAATTAGGTAGACTGCATTGGTACACTTGCTTATACAAAAGCCACAGCCATGTAAAAATTTAACTAGATATTATGAGTACTGTGATATCATTAGGCAACAGAAATTTTTAGCTCTTTTCTCATCTCACAGCCTATTATCATAGTGGGAGGGGGAGTCCATTACTGACTGAAGCAGAGCTGTAGGATCCATGGTGTCTTATAAGTCCCGTGCAACTAGATTATAGGCTATATTATGTCGTGAGTATTCATGGAAATGTGACCTGGTCTCAAGAGCATAATTAAGCTTAAAGCACCTTTTAAAGAAGATGATTTTAAATTAATTACATACAGGACCTGTAAGCATTGTCTAGAAGATGGGTTGGCAGAAATATCTGAAAGAAGGAATTTGGCAGATACACTTTTCCTTCATGGGATATTTTCATAGTGAAGGATTTCCAGGAATATGTAATGCTACAGGACATGATATATGACATCAATGCAGGAATGAGATGAGCGGAGAAGATGAAAATCACAAACAGAACCAGGATATTACACAGAAATGCTGTCGCAAGAAAATTCTCCAATGATAATTATAAAACAACTTTGCTGGGCAGCATTTTCTGAATATTCCACAGAATTATGGATGTACATACATTATAACAGTGAAAGAAGCAATTTTAAAATATGTTTAGAACTTATTAGTCAAGAGTTGACAAATTATTTGTATTTGTGGTAAAGCAATAAACTCAAGTTTCACAGAATTCCTAACAATAATATGAACATCTTTAGGATGTGAAATTGTTCAGAACATAGCTACATGTTTTCATTTTCGGAATGGTTAACATTACTTTGTTCATGAAATTTGTAAAATAACAGTATACCATGTCAAAATATCGAGGACTAGAATGGATTGGATTGCAAGAGTCAATATATAGACCAGAATAACTCATCTATTATGATGAATGACTTTTTTTTCAGTTCCCCGTTCATGTCCTCATTCATAGAGCAGCAGTCCGGGGACTGATTTGGAGACTCACCTATCAATGTAGCTGCGACATATAGTTAATTAGCCCACTCTCAAGAGTAGATGGTGAAATTAGGACTAATTTCCTAGTTGTATAGCCTAGAATAAAACTAACCTCTTAATTAGGGTCCCCTTTTAAGAAAAGAAGAGATAATATACTTTAAAGTAAAATAGATTTTTAAATTTTACAAAACATGAACAATTGACCTCACAGGAACCCGAAGCTGCTGATTATGAAATGTGATATTGTGTAAATTCTAGAGCCAAATGTGCTAAAATGTTAAAAGTTTAAAATGAATTTTCTTAAACTTTCTTTAAATGCAATATTGCAAATTAGTCTCTTGACTCTCTTGGTCTGAAAATTTGCGTTTTCTTCTTGATCATGTAAAGGACAAATATTTTTTATTTTTTTCTGTATACTAACTTGCTACAGGTCCCACTAACAAAGGTATATTTTAGCATTGCAGTTCAGATGACTCTATAAAGGATTTGAATAAATGCAAATTTGATAAATGGAGGAGAAAGTGATGTGAGATTCACTTGTAGCTGAAAAACAATGGAAACAGACATGACAAGGATACGTAGAATCCTGGGGCATTTACCCGGCAGGTAGCACATAGATCTTACACATGCAGGTGTGGAGTGCTTTAAAGTGTAAATAGGCAGTTACATCATAAAGTGGTTTGAGATGTCAGAAAAGGCACGAGTATTAATGCTAATATACTCACTACACTCTCAAACATCTAAGTAAATATCATCTTCAACTTCACACGAAACACTGTCTAATTCCACTGTATGAGATGCTTAGTCATGGGGACAGGAAGTATAGAAGATACCAGCAGAGAAAGACTGAAAGTTGTTGCTTAAGGGATGCAGTTCAGTTTTTTAAAAGACAATAACAATTTTGGAAATGAATGGCATAAATGATTGAATAATATTATGGATATTTAATAATATTGAACAGTGAATAAGACGAAATATTTTATGTTCATGCAATCTTCTGTAAAAATTAAACAATTGTGCCAAAATAGATAGGTAACATCATTCTACAATGGCCCACACATCCTCAGCTGTGGACTCACACTTCTGATACCACTGTCTGGAGTTTAATGGTATTCACTGGTTGGGAAAATTGATCTCAATGACCAATTCATATGGATGTACATCAGTCAGGCAATAATGATGCTATAGTCATCCTGGTGATTTAGTTTTTACACACCTTGCATTTATAACCCCCATGGAACTACTTAAAGACATTTTTACTTAATACCATACTCCTTTATCACATTCGTCTCTCTTGTCTCTGCTGACTACAGAAAATGTCTCTCCCACAACACTCTTCAATCATCTTCCCTCCGCTGTCCAAACTTTTCTTAAGTCTCAGAGTCTCCAAGATAATATTCCAGACAAGCCTCATCAGCTTCCAGTTACTGATTCACCATGCCCTTAGAGACCTTCTTTCCCCTTCTCAATTTAACATAGCTTTCAAATACCTTTCCAGTAAAATGAAGCTGTTTATATGGTTTTATATTTCCTGCTGTTGCCTTGTGAGCATTTATCCATATTGACATTGATTTCCTTCTGGCCGTAAACTCATCAAGATGAAGAAAATGGTACATGATGGTTCTTTTGAGCAAGAGTCAGGTATCTGTTTCCTTCATGTAGAAGCTAGTGAGATTGTCCCCAGTCCACAAGAGGCAAAACCAGGCCAAACTAAGACAGAAAGATGCAATTGAACTTTTCCAAGATCATACAACTTCTAGATTTAAGCACATAAATTCATTTCTTTTGTTTTCATTTCTGTTGCTATAACAAATCATGCTGGCAAAAAGAAAATTAGAAGAGGAAATGGCTTATTTCAACTTATGAGTTATAGTTCATCATTGAAAGGAGTCAGCTCAGCATTTTAAGACAGGCTTCCATGGTGTTCCACACATCATTACCTCCAACAAAGGAACTGAGTTTACAGCTAAGAAGGATAGGAGAACATTGGAAGAGGCTGATTCTTAGTAGCAACTCATGAGAGACCCATGCTCATACAATTAGTTGACCTCCCAGTGGAATGCCCATTCTCACAATAAGCAGGGTTCGTCTACTAACAATCAAGACAACCCCCCACAGACATGCCCATCGCGCAATATGTTCTGAAAAATTCCTGTAGATTCCACTCTCAGGTGGTGAGTTTTACTTGACACGTAAAACTAACTAGGGCATTGCCAAAGAGCCAATCCTTTCAAAAACATGTTAGTGCAACCCTAGATCTAGATCATGATGATGTGAATGGTGATTTATGAAACTGGGGAATCAAATGTCAAATTGAATCCGATCTTGGTAATTGTGTCCCTTCCTACTGTCTAGATATCAGTTCCTTTTCTCAGCTGCAATGAAGTTTGTATAGCTTACTTATTTGTTGTAATGAGCTTGATAAAATTACTACTGTGAAAGCTTAAAACACAAGTTCTAAAATTATTAACCAGAGGATTTATCAAGGTTTTCATTAGTAGTTTGTCACTGTTGTACATGGTTGATGTTAAATGAATTTGACTTAAAATGTAAGAGTATTTGATATATTATTAGTACAATGTTAATAAGTACAGTCATTTGTTATCTAATTTTCAGCTTTCTTTTTTCTTTATCTTTATTTACTTTATTTTCCAGAGACACTGAAGCCTCTTCAATTATATATATATACATATAATACTTTCTTAAGTATGTGTATCTTTGTAGCAAGGTTCTTAAAGACATCGAGAGAGAGAGAGAGAGAGAGAGAGAGAGAGAGAGAGAGAGAGAGAGAGAGAATGAAGAAAAAGAAGACATGCATTTGAGAGGGAGCAACGGGTGCATGGGAGGGTTAGGAGAGAGGAAAGTGAAAGAAAGAAGTGATGCAATCAGATTGTGGTTTCACAAATAAGAATCATCACCAAAGGTGTTAAACAATGGCATTTTCACAGCACAGTCAGGTTAATAATATGAATCCAAAATATTGCTGTTTGAGACATATCTTTAGAATGTGCTGCGGTCTATCTAACGTCACGCAAAGAACCCTGGTGGGAAATGACTCTGAGTAGCTAAGTTGGATGGATGTTCATGGCATATGTTCTGAAAAGGAGGTTGCCAAAGATACGCTAAGCTTAAGTCAGAGAAATACCAAATCGAAGGCTACTGCACTCAGCAAGGTGTGATAACAGATGCCTAATATCCCATAATAGAAGGCTGAGACAGGAGTGTGAAATTGAAAACAGCAAGGCTGTGATTGCTTACTCCAATCGATAAGAACAGGGCTAGCATGATTGCTTAGTGGGCAAAGGCACTTACTGACGAATCTAATGTTTTGAGTTTGATTCAAAGGACATACTTGGTAGAAGTTAAAACGAACTTCTACAGAATAAATGAACTTTTCCATGTCTCCAGGTTTCAGACAGCTTATGTGTATAGGATGCGAACTTTGATATTGATTGTCAAGGTGGTAAGATTCACCAAGCAAATAGGCTGTGGTTATGGCTATGAGGAATTACTTTGGTATGGTTAACTGAGATGGACAGATCCACCTTAATGACTGACAATGCTATTCTGTGGGTCAGGTTCCTGGACTGAATTGAAGCATAAAAGTGAGCTCAGCACTGTGTGTCTCTGCTGTGCTTCTTGAGTGGGATTACAATGGAATCAGATACCTCAAGCTCCTGGTATTAGCATAATGTCCTGACTGACCTGAACTTTAACCTTGAATTGTGAGTCAGAATAAGGCCTTCTTCCTTTACATTGCCTGTACCAGATGTACCACAGCAATCACAAAAGTATAAGATGAATGTGTTAGCATTCTGTGAGTGCCTATTAGTGCTGCCAGAGACAATATTTCTAAGTCAGATCAGAAGAACACTCAGTTTCCAGTGACTGTCACAGAAATGATGTTGGAGAAATGATGAATTTGTTTCCTCTACAATGTTAATATTTCTATAGTATAATGTACCAACTTGAACTATGCAGACAAACTTACTTCTTAAATTCCAAGTATCATGAAATCTCATAGCCTAATGCTGAAATAACCATGCCCTTGCGTCCTTCATGAGCTAGGAGTCTGAGTAGATTTTCTATTGCTGTGATGAAACACTATGACCAAAGCAACTTGGAGAGGAAAGGGTATATTTGGCTTATTCTTCCATATCTTGTTCACCATTAGAGAAGTCAGGACAGAAACTCAAACAGGGAAGGAACCCGAAGGTAGGAGCTGATGAAGTTTTATTGAGTGATGCTGTGTATTGGCTTGCTCCAGGCAGTTTGCTCAGTGTACTCTCTTCCACAACCAAAGACCACCAGTCCAGGGATGCCCACACCCACAGTGGGATAGACCATTCCATATCAATCACTAAGAAAATACTGCATAGAATTGCCTGTAGTCTGATCTTCTGATCTCTTGGAAGCATTTTTCTCAGCTGGTGTTCTCTCATTTCCAATGACTGTAGCTTGTGTTGACATAAATAGCCCTCACATTAGGAAAAGAGAAGCCATATTCTAAGTTTCAAGTTGAGACATGGGGAATTTTGACAAATTGTAATCTGCCACATATTATGGAATCTGTCGGATAAGTATAAAAGTTAAAAAGGAATTTCATCGAAGTTTAGACAGAATTTAATATAAGTTGTTTTTAAGAATAAGCTGCATAGAACCGCTTGATATCTCTCTGATATTAAGAATAAATCCCTCAAAGGTGACTCCAGAAATATAATTTCAATTTAAATGTGGAGGAAAATAGTGGTAGCTCTTAATTGCATAAATAAGGGCATGTGTCAGAATCACGGATTTCAGTGGAAAGTCTTCTAGGATGTTTGTGATTTTGAGAGTTACAGAGAGAGCTGGAAATGTCACAGTCCTGAATTTGGGTGACCATCCCAGGTTTAATTAAGCAGCAAATGGCATATCCCCCAAAATGCACCGAGAGTGAGTTTTACATTGATCTTGCCGTAATGTTGGGAAGGCCTATTAATTGGGTGTCTCAGGAGCACTTAGGATAAGAAATGGAAGCAGATGTGCGTGAAGCTATGCCAACCTTACCTCCTTGACACTGACATCCGCTCATTAGAGAAATGCAGGATTCAGAGATCAGCATCATAGACATTTCAGATAAATGTTATTGGGGAATTTCAGGTCAATGTTATTGGAGAGCTGCAGATTTCCTGGATTCTTCCACAGTCTCTCTTTCATCAGAGAAATTGTCTGACCTTTAATTTGGGTTTATATTATTAGCAAAACCAAACAGGTATTTAAATGGCTCTAGAGGATGCTGTCTCTTTAGTTACTAGGTCACAACAAATACACCCTTAAGAGGAAATACAGAAGGATGTTGCAACAATGTTGGAGGGGAAAGTATAAATTTTGGTATTCTCTGTTGTTCATCATTCTATTGCAGAATGGTTTTCTGATTTTTACCAACTTGTCTGCTTGTCACCATGGCCATCTCAGAGTGAAAAATGCATTCCATTGTACTTCAAGAGTTCTCAGTCTACTAGTTTCCATAATTTCCAAAATGTAAATGTAGAGTTTCTTAACTATGAACCTTGTACAATGAAAAACAGTTACAGACTTTCAGTATAGAGTGTCAAAAATTTCATATTATAAAATAAAAGGATAGTTCTGGATAGTTCTTTTGTTGACATGACACAGATACTTCAAAATACTACAGTAGGCTAACCTATTGGCTGCCTATGGGCATTTTCTTGATTCATGATTGATGTGGGAGTTGGAAGATCACTCCCATTTTGCATGGTGCCACCCCTGGGCAGGTGGTTCTGGATTGTCAGAGCCAGAGAAAGTCAGCCAGTAGTATCATTTCCTTATGGGCTCCCTTTCATTTGCTACCTCAGAGTTCCTACCCTGAACACTTTGTTGACTCTCCTTGCTGGTGTACACTGAAATAGGACCTTTCCTCCACAAACTGGTTTTGGTTTTATCCCAACAGCGGAAAACAAAGCAGGGCAGAGATTGGCACCAGTGTTGTGCAGTGTTTCTGAATTGAAAATATTTTGGAGAGGATTGTGGGAGGAATTTAGACTGGAAAAGCCATTTAGTGCTCAGAAGTGCATAATCTGTTCTATAGGAGATTAGGAGGTAAAATCATATACATATAAACCACACCAAATGGACCTAGCAAGTTGTATTTATATTCGTATACATGAATATATGTAAAGTAACAAAAAGGAACCATGGAGGGCATGCATTTGGAGGGAACAGAGACAGGGGTGATATGCTGTGAGATGGAAAGGAGGGAGGAGAAGCAGGCGGAAATGATGTAATTATATTTTAATTAAGAATTAAAAACATTCCTGAAATATCTTTTAATAAAAGTTTCATTATAATTTATTTTTAACTCTCTGTTGCTTTTCTATGCATAAGTTTGTGGGTGGATGCGAGAAGAGAGCAGAAGAAAGCCGCAAATATCCAAGAGCTAGAATTCCAGGTCGTTCTAAGGCACTATATGGATACTGGAGACTGAACTCAGGTCCCCTGCAAGGGATGGATGTTCCTTAGGTGTTCCACCATCTCTCCAGCCCCATGTGATACAGTTTATAATGAAATAAGGCACAAATAATTGTCATGTTTAATGTAAAATGTATATGTATAGATTTAAACAAACTACCACAGTCTGGTCAACTTTAATAATTATAGAAGATGACATCTCCCAAATATAAATATTCTAAATGTAAAATTAGTTAGAAGATAACTTGCCCTAAATATTTTTAGTATGAATTAAAAACTTCCAAATATTTTGATGAATTTGTGAAGATAAATGTGTCCAATAGACATGAAGACAGCTTCATCTTCTAGGTACAACTTACTTTTTCTATAACTTACTTGGCAAAGTCATATGAATTTGTGTAGAAACATTAAGCATGTGCTATTACATTTTAAGGTCAGGACACATTCGTAAAATGCCTGGGTTCAACACCACATAGTTTTGACATTCCATGATATTATTTTAGCAAAGTAAACAGTCTACATTTGCAATGCTGTTTTATGTTGATCTTGATGCAAAAGAATATTCTGTAATGTTCCTCTGGAGGGAACCATTTTACCTCCTGATTTATACTTCTAAGGGGATTGATTATCGAGTTTCAAGAGGACAATGAAGGTCTCTTTCTGTCCCTAGAAGCATCTTTTGATCTCCTATGGCACCATGTGTGTGAATGTCCCTTCATACTGCCGAAGTACATCATTTGATGGTCACTACTTATGGACCCAAGGTAGAGGTTCTGTTCTGCTTTCAGTAGCTTTACTCTTACTAACATAGACATTTATTTTCAGCTCTTCTTTCTTCGTAATACTGTTAACTATCTGCTACAAGCTTGGCATGGTGGTACACACCTATAATTTTAGGATCAGAAGTTTAAAATATCCCACATACATACATATGAGCAAATAATATATAAAATGATCTATCTATCTGTCTATAGATAAATATCTATATCTATCTATTGAAAAACAGATATCTATAGATTAGATAGATAGGTAGATAGATAGATAGATAGATAGATAGATAGATAGATAGATAGATAGATAGATAGATAGATAGATAGATAGGAGAGAAAGAATATGCTGAAAAGGAATCAGAATCTAAGTAATTAGTTCACTAGCTCCCATTTTCCTAAGAAATTTTATGCAAAAAGCTTTCCATTTTATTTGTTTTAAGCTGTATTTCCTTTTTCTTTTCCAACATGAACTTCTCCTCTATTTGTTTTCTCTACCATTTAAAAGAGACACCTACAATAAAGAAAAATATGTAACTATATAATATTCAGTGCAGCTGTAAGTTCTTCATTGCTTCAGAAAAAGTTTCGCCTGTTACAAAGAGAAAGAAAACAATAAAAGTATGAACCAAGAAAGCACAGAAGGTAGTAACCACATTTAGATGTTTATCATGGATTCATCTTTATAATCCATCTGTTACAGTTCCCCAGAGAAAAATAAGAGTAATTGGAACATTTTTCTTCATTTATATATCTGAGCTTCCAAGGCACATAATACAAATTTTAGTAGGGTTTGTTGTTTGTGATTTTTATTTGTATTATGGCTTAATTTGGTTATGTTCCTGCTAAGTAGGTGGTGGGTTCTCATGGGACACACAGACAGTCTTCCTACAGTTTTTATGATGTAACTCTAATAGTATTTTTCCATCCGTGTATTATTTTAAAAGCCTATTTTGTTACAAGCATTACATTAACATATCGTGGAATTGAAAAGAGAGAAAATGTGCAGGTCAGTCTTCAACTGGAGCCAGAGATATTCCTAAGCTTTTGCCTTTCTCTGGAATATGTAGCCTTGTCTGTTCTTGTAGGAGAATATGTGCCTAGATCTGCAGAGACTTGATGTGCCAGGATGAGGAAATGCCCAGAGGTGCCTCCACCTTCCCGGAGGAGAGGGGGATGATCATGGTGGGGAGAGGTATGAGGGGAGAACCTGGAGGGCACAGCAATCAGAATGTAATGTGAAAAAAGAAAGAAAGGAAGGAGTTACTTCTACCAAATCCTTAAATTTTATTTTCTTTTTCAAGCATAAGCTCAGCTTTCTCCCAGGTGTGTGACCATAATGATAACAAAATACCACATTTTGTATAAGGGAAAATTGTCTCTGTTGGGCGTTCTCTACATATTACCTTCCATAGGTGCTGATCTCTTTGTTTTCGTAACCAGGATGCCAGTGTTTTCTAGCTTGAGCAACTAGAGCCTCTACTGTGGTCTCAGACATGATTCAAGTTGGCTCTGATGAACATTCAGTTTAAGTATATGTGTGAGTGGCTAGGATTTGCCAAGAGACCATTCTGAAGCATATTGGCCAACGTATACGCAATTGTGAACTTGTGAGTTGTTTTGAACAGTGGCTTCTGCCAGAATCAGGCATTCTGAGGTTGAGATTATACTGAACAAAACATTTAGTCTGCCCCAGTTGGAGCCCACATTGAGGAAATGTTTTAGAAAACCACATCAAGACAAGTATGTGATTGAAGACAAAGGGTGTGTAGGCCAATTAGGAATATCCATCCTGGACCCAGGAAACAGCAACTATAGTCCTGTAATGCTTCTTTGCCATTTGAAATCTAGGCTCTCCTTTCTCTATGGATAGAAATTGTGAATGACTGTCTGAAAGGAGACAAGCTGGTCACACATGAGAATGAACAATGAGTTCTAGTAGAATGGCAAAATGAATGGAAAGTCACAGTCCTCTGTGAATCAAGACTGGGGACTTGGAAACATTAAGGGAGGAGGCTCTAAGAGGCCAAATAACCTTACTGCTTCTTTACCTCTGAGAAAGTGAAGTTGTGAGCAACACAAATCAATAATTAATCAGAGGCTTTTTGGAGAGCAAGATTTCTAATAGATCCCTCTTCATAGCCAGCGCCGTGCTTTGGTACTTTTTCATGGCCTAGTCAGATTTTAGTCATATTAATTATTCATTTATCCAAGAAATTGATATTAAATTTCAAGCATAGCCCTAAATTATGCAGGGGATTACAAAAAAGAAAAGGTATTCTGCCTCCTGGATTATGGCATGCTACCAATGCTGGGAGATACAAGGGCCGCCTTTCATGTTCCAGAACTGTAGCTATAAGCTGTGTCCGTTGTTGATAGATCCCCTTGTTCATGTTGATTTCAGTCTGCAATTTGATCCAGCCTCTACCCCTGCTGTTACTTGTTTGTATGAGTGAATGTCTCCCACCATATGTCTAATCTTTGACATCTTTAAGTAGATGTATACACTGAAAGAAGATGCTTTCACTATAAGACTAAACCTAAATGGTGGCTGGAATAGTTTTGACTCTAATACTGTCTGCTGAAAATACTTTAGTATTTTACATTCTTTGCAATTTCCTGTTTTAGGTATCTAGACTTGAATATACTTTTTTTTTTTAGTTTTTCCATCAATGGATTATTAATAGATCTTGTAGTCGTGATCTGTTATTATACTTCATTAGTAATTTGTGCATTCATTAAATTTAGTGTAATTATAAATTTATATGATATCAGAACATTATCTTAATGAGTGGTTTTTATGCAGTATCCCAGACTTCGATGATAATAAAATAGCCTACACACTCCTAAGAATATTAGCCCTTTAGAACTAGAAACATAGTTCAGTGGCAGAGACCATTACCTAGTGTGACAGTTACTTTTAATTATCCACTTGATACAACCTAGAATCACATGGGACGTGAATTTCAGTGAAGTATGTCTACATGGGGTTGATCTATGGGTAAATATCTTGTTAATTTATGTGGGACAACATGGTCTATTGGGGGTGGAACTCTTCCTTAGCCTATGTTCCTGAACCATATAAGATAGAGAAATCAAGATCATTACAACAAAGTGTGCGTGCACACATTTATTTCTCTGATCTTCACAGTGATGCAAAGTCACTAGGTCTTTGAAGTCTTAGTCTTGGTTTCCCCAAATGCTAGACTAAACCTGGAATTGTAAGCTGATAAAGATCTTTTCCTTATGAGCTACGATCAGCAAAGCCAGCCTGGTCTAGGGAGAGAGTTCTATAACATTCAGGATGACATAATGAGAGCCTATCTCAAAATACTTTTTAAAATGTGAGTTGGGTGGAAATAAAAAAGAAAAAACAGAATCGAATGCAAAGAAATGTTGAATATTCCTTTAAAGAATCAATACTGATTCTTTTTCTTTTTCATATGTATGCATATGTGTGATTCTAGGTAAGATATCTCCCTTCTTCCACTTTTAAATTAGATTTTCACAAATTTCATTCATGCATATTATGCATTCTAATTATGAACTTTCACACCCTCTTTTATATCCCCTTCACTTCTAACAATCATCCTTCCTTCCTACTTATTCCTTTCCCAGATTCACAATCTTGCGTTTTGTTTTTAAAACATGTTTTGTTTAATTAGGATGGTTGTGATTGTGAATTGGAATTGTGCGGTGCAGTCTGATGGAGTAACCAGTGGGTGAACAGCTTAAGGCAATAATTCAACTTCTCCCTGAAAGTCACTTAGAGATCATTTAGCAGCAAGAGGTAGAGCTTCTCCTCCATTCATACTGAGCTGTTGATGACCAATTTTTATACAGAGATGTTAAATTAATTAATTAACAGTGTGATTGTGATAAATGTATATTTCCAGAAAAAAAGCCTGTCCCAAATTATCTGTGTATTTTCTACTCTGTATATTCTTTTCGCATATTCTTCTACTACAGTGCTTCTGGATGTGTGTGTGTATGTGTAATGTACTTTTATTTTGTGATTATAAATGACCATGACCAAAGCAACTTAATAAACAGTTTATTTGGGTTTATGGTTCCAAAATGATAAGAATGAATTATGGTGGGGAGGTATATGAACAAGCATTAGGCATGAATGCAAGCAATAGGCAAGGTACACAATGCAGTAAAGTGAGAAAGATCATATATCAACCATGAGCAAATGGCAGAGATGTATAGTTAACAAAGCCAGAAAAACAGAGACATCTAAGTCATTTTATGTGGTATATAGAACTGTTGGACTTGGTGCTTTATCACGTTAAACTAACTAATCAGAAGTTGCTACACAAAGGTAGGCCGTTGTTCTGAACAAGTTGACTGTGGTTTAGTGTCTTCTTTTGTTGAAAGTGGGAGAGTTTGGAACTTTGAACTGGGAAATAAAAGTATATAAGTGGTGTAAGCAGGAAATATTGTTCTAATAGAAGACAAGGGTAGTACTGAAAGCTATGCAGAATGTGGAGGTTGAGCTCTGAGGTTTCAGAGGAGAATATTAGCAACTATGCTAAAAGTCATTACTGTAGTATTTTGCAAATTATCTGGTTGCTTTCTCTCCTGTCCTGTGAACTTGTCTGAGCCTAAAATAAGAAAATGTGTATAAGTAATTTATTTGGCAGAGAGAATTTCAAAAGTAGATTATGTTGAGTTGTGTATTGGTTATTGTTGGGCAGAAGCAAAAATGTATAGCAAAGACCAAAAGAACACTGGAAAGCAAGCTTAATGTTAGAGGCAAGGCATGTGCTTAAAGAGAAGTTATAGCCAGTGAGATGATTAACTCTATAAAAGAGAACCCTGCTTTGTACTGGAAAAACAATGGTGCCCTCGGTACAAGACTACCTAGATAAGCTTCCAATTTGTGGAAGAGAGCCCAAGGCCTTTTCTGTTCCTAGAAAGTCAGTGAATAAAGCAATTACTGCCAATGCAATTCAAGAAAGCTAGGGTTCATTTCAAACCAGCTGCAGACTTTGGCCATGTGGTTTTAGAGGAATGGGAAGTAAAAGAGTAAGGAGGTCATAGATTCTTTCTATGTGATTTCAGAGAGACAAGGAGACCAGGAAGGGTGTGACAATGGAGTCCATGAATGAAAACCCCCAGAAGCTACTGCATGAAGGTGGGAAAGTAAAGCCAAGATTTTGGAGATAGGGGTATCTACCAAGGAGAATGTATACAGGGAGTGGAGCGAGCAGATGAGAGAGATGCTGGTAGCAGAGCTGGAGGAGAGACACCACTTAAGCCATTTGGTGCCAGACATGAATTTGTATTTAATATCAGCACCAGAAAACAGCTAAGTCAGTATTATTAGGGTTCACAGCAGGATGAGTTCACTGATGCCCTTTCTCTCCTCTCTCTGGTGCCTAATTAGCACCTTCCTTTACAGTGAAGGCTACCATGAAGTAGGACATGTTCATCATGGTTCATCCTTTCTCTGTATCATACAACTAAAGTGCAATGTCTTCAGCAGTAAGATCTTCTAGTTTTGGTGGGCAATCAAGAGGAAGGGCCAGACACTCTTACTGACCTTTATATTAAATCCATGTCAAACAGACAAAGCTACAGATTTAAAGCTATGGTCTGCTTCTGAGGGAGAACATGCAGCGATTTTCTTGTGTCTTCATTATATCCATAGGACTTTTCCATTTTGTCCATTTCTCTGCACATTTCATAATTTCAGCTTTCTTTATAGTTTAATCAAATTCCATTCTGTACGTTATCTACATTTTCATCATCAACTCACCAATGTATGGACATTTAGGGTGATTACATTTGCTGGCTATTTTGAGTAGATCTGCAATAACATGGATGGGCAAGCATTTCTGTGGTAAGCCATTCTTTGGATATGAGAAGAGAATAGTTTATGTGGTTATTCTCTTTCTTTTCTTTTTGGTTTTTAAGGAATCTTGACACTAATTTCCAACGGTGTCAACAATTTGCACTCATCAAATTATAAGGTCTTTATATGGTCTTTAACCATATCTTAACAAGCCTGAGATGAAATAGCAGAGTATTTTAGTTTCTCAGATGGCTAACAATGTTGAGTACCTTTCTTAGTATTTATTAATCATTCATATTATGTGTGGGAAGATACAGGAGAGAAGTCCAAAGGGCCAAGAGAATGAGCAGAAATGAGTAGCATTGAGCGGTGGGCGAACTTGGGGAACTATTAGAAAGTTCTAGCTGCTAGGGATGCAAAAGGCTCCTGGGACCCAATGGGGATGACATTAGCCAATATACCAAACAGCAGGGACATAGAACCTGAAGAGACCACCTCCAGTGGATAACATGACCCCCAGTCGAGGGATGAGATCACCCATTCATCTAAAAATTTTTAACCCAGAACTGTCCCTCTCTAAAGAAAATTCAGGGACAAAAATGGAGCACAGACTGAAGAAAAAGCCATTCAGACACTCCCTACCCCCTTGGGATCTATTCCATCCACAGACACCAAGCTCTGACATTATTGCAGATGCCAAGATGTGCCCACAGACAGGAGCCTGGTATGGCTGTCCTCTGAGAGGCTCTGCCAGCACCTGACTAAGACAGGTGCAGATACAGCCGGCCATTGGATTAAGCCTGTTGACCACAATAGAAGAGTTAGGGAAAAGGCTAAAGGAGCTTTAGGGCATTTCAAACCCAAGCAAGAATAACAGTGTCAATTAACCTAACCCTCAGAGCTCTCAGGGACTAAAGCACCAACCAAAGAGTACACACAAGCTGGTCCATGGCTCCTGAAACATATGTAGGAGAGGATGGCCTCATCAGGCATCAGTGTGAGGGGAGGCATGTAGTTCTGTGGAAGCTTGATGCCCCAGAGAAGGAGGGCGCTGGAGAGGTGAGGTGGGAGTGGTTGTGTGGAGAGGGGAGTGCCCTCTTAGAAACAATGGGTATAGGGTAGGAGATTCATGGAGGGGAGACCAGGAAGTTTGGTAACATTTGAAATGTAAACAAATAAAATGATTACTAAAAACAGAGAAAATTATTTTATTAGTTTTTGCGAATTTCAAACATGGTATTTTGATCATGATCAATCTGCCTTTCCCATCTCAACACAGATTCATCCTGTGAACTCCATAGTCAACGATGCTGTATTTTCTTGTTTTGCTTGTTTTTCAAATCCCACTGTGCCTCATTATTGTTATCTGCATACTCCCAGGGGGGTGGCCATCCACTGGAGCAAGTTATACCAACAGGTGCTTATAGCTGTTGTAGCTGGTCTTTGCTACTTTGTGGGTTTTCCCCCCACCTTTTATCCCCCAGATTTTACCCCATTATGTTCTACCACTAGATAGGAGAGAAAGTCTGATGAGAGGGAGAGGAGGGAGGGAGAGGGAGGAGGGAGAGGAGGGAGAGGAGGAAGAGGGAGGAGGGAGGGAGGGGGGAGGGAGAGGGGAGGAGGGAGGGAAAAGGAGAGGGAGGGAGGAGGGAGAGGGGAGGGAGGAGAGGGGAGGAGGGAGAGAATATCCAGGAATCTAATTTCTTTCTTCTTGTTTCTTCTCGGAGTGCAACTTCTGACAAATCAGAATCATCACCTCCACCATCACCAGCACCACCAGCACCACAGCCACCAGTAGTATCACTACCACTGCCACCACCCCTGCCCCTGAACCACCAACCTTGCCTCTCGGTGCTCTAGCATTTATCTACCCCCTGAAAAGTTTCAGGAATTCAAATCATCAGACAGTTGTAGAAACTACAGCTGACAAAACCATGCCTCTGCTAGAACATGAGGCCAACCATAGTCAGCTGCTACAGACAGTCCAAAGAGTCCCACACCACTACACTTGGGATTAAAATAAAAACATACTCTTATAATAATATTTCTGTGTGTTTTTGAAGAAACAAAAACTACAGAATCCTTACTACATGGGGCTTCTTCCTTAAACGATGTTAACTCTCCCTCTCCTGTCAGCTAGGAATTACAAACCATTCCTTATTGTTATGTTATTGGAGTATCCGATACACTCATTGGAAACTTCTATTTTATTTTTTTAATTTTAATCTCAATTGATGAAAATGTCAGAAGATTGCTAAAATTATGCCTTTGTATATTTTCGATTGATAATTAAACAAGTACATTTTTAATTATCATAAAAGAGACCAAGAAATGCCTCGTGTATATTTGAGTGTCCTTTGAAAATTCTCTCAACTGACATCTGCATGTATCCTTGAGTAATTGTGTATGATTCCAGTGATGATTCTTATTAGCTCACAATATTTCCATGGTACACTGAAGTACACTGCAAATGAAAATAAACTTCAGCAACAATGGCTTTTTTTGCAAAAATATTTTCCTGATTAGAATTGCTGATTTTTCTAAGAATAGAAGGTCCCTGTATCCGTCTTTCTCTTTCAATTTTGGTTCACAGGAACATCTTATCATAAAGAGTCAAAGGCTATTTGATCATTAATGAGGTCACTTTCACACTTCTAAATAATTGCATGTGACACCCCTGATTTTTTAATAAGATTTGAGGTGCAAATTACACACCTCTGTTTAAGTCATTAGAGTAAAATATGGACACTATCAATTCACACTCCTCAAAAACAACTGACTCCACTCTGTCCCTATAATGAAGGCTTAATGTTTCAGGTCCCGTGTGGAAAACAAGGTGTTGATAAGCTGTGTATTTATTTTCACTTTTAAGTCCTTCCGTTTTGAAGTGTAGTACGGTGCTACTACGTTATGTTTGGAAATGAAACCATGTCTCACATAGGGAAAGAGTACCTCAAGGAGATCGCTATAACATCAATCATATTCAATAAATGTGGGCTTTCAGAGTAGGGAGAAAACCTCCCAATCACTTATTAAGACATGCTGGCCTCTTAGAAGGTGTCTTCACACTCCGTGTATGTCCCTCATTACACAGCAGTTTTCACCCAAGTATTGTAAAATGAAATGAAATGTTTTTATAAATTTGCAATTATTAACAACAAAACATAGAACATGCATAGTGTGTAACATACAATATCTCCACTTTGTAAAGGATATATTCAGTGAGCGATCATGGTGATTTTACTGCTTCTTGGATTTACCATAGAAGAAATATGACTTCATTATGAGAACTTCCCAGCACCAAGCTCATTTAAGATCTGTTTTACATGCTCATAACTTCTACAAAGGTTAATGGTACCAGGAAGAAGAGCAATTGATAATAAGCTCTTCTGCACTCATTTTCTTTCCTTCATGTGTGCGCCCTGAACAGTACCTAAGTCTTTTTCAAACACTCTATCCCATAGATAAGGGACTGTACAGTAGTGGAGGGAGATGTTTATTTTATTGTCTACAATTAAAGGTCCCAATAGTTGAAGTTCATTCAGCAAACTTTTCATTTATCTCTTTTCTTCTTTGGACAAGGTTTGAGAGTGAGGCAGAGCCACAGAGTATCGCTTTGTAGATTAAGCCAGCCTGGAACTCCTTATATAGATTTGAGACATGAACTCTCATGCTTGGTTATTTTTCATTTATCTTGGCAGCACTGTCTTTTGGTTCCAAGTTTACATTTATGCAGATTTTGATATAATATAAATAGAAAACCTTGTAAATTAGATGAGCCTATGTTAACTGTATAGCTTAATATCATGTCTTTTAAATATTAATGCTTGCTTTTTCAAGTGTTATTTTTATGTTTCACATTTTTAAAACAATATTGATAGGCTATGGCCAGACATTAGCTTTTTTAGATTTCCTAGCTTGTCAACAGTGGAACTAAGATTGGTGTTATTTATCTCAAACGTCTGGGCTTCCAACATCCATGTTAAACAAACAAACAAAAAATAGAGGAATAGGGAATAACTCAGTTTTTCATGAAACATGAGTTATCTATGAAACTTGAGGATAAATTACACAGCAATATTTCAAGATCAGACTTTTAAGTAGCAGCAGCCTGGATATAAAGGATTTATGTAGTGTAGTAGCATGGTAAAACAAAATTACTATGAAAATTTGACCAAAACCCACACTCATCATCTCCAGGTCAGATGTGCAGCTGCGTTTGATAATGATCCTGTGAATCATCAGTGCCAGCCTCTGGAAACACAATTTTCAGAGTATGTTTAAGATTTTTAACAGGGACTGCCATTTATAAATAGCAAGAACACGATATTAAATGCAAGGCTTCATTCCTCCAGACTGTCTGGTTCGGGTCTTCTTGTTCAGTATTATAAAATAGGATGACTGAAATTAATGCAAGTTCTTATAGTTTTGTGTGTAATACAGTTGACCATTTTTCCTTCCACAAATAAAAAGAGAGTTTACTGATCAAAACAATTTTTTCCTTTTATGTTTTAATTTCCGTTTCTACAGAGATCTGGAGTGGGCATGCTTTGGGTAAAATAGTTTGGGTAAAAATTGAAATTAAATATAGATATTTTAATTTCTTAAGATAATTTTGAAACCTCCTTTGCTGAACCCCTGTCACTGCTCTGAAGGTGGTGGGACCCGGAATAATGGAGCTAATACATGAGGAGAACTAATGTCTCATGCAATAGCCAATTTTATTCAAAGAATCAGGCAATCTATGCTTTAAGGGACAAGAAGAGTCACGTGAGTAAAGTCTCCAATTATGAGGACAGACCACAAATGGGAAAAGTACATTTTCCATAGAGACATATAAACATACAAACAACAATAGCCAGTTGTAATGAATGCTATAAAGTAAATTCACTTCTATTCTCTAAAGCTGGAAGGAGCTTGAAAACACATTCCAAGAACAATTTCATGTTTTGAAGAAACCTCAGTCACAAGACTATTGTCTTGTTTTCTTACAACCACTCCGAATTCTCCTCACAGGACTCCAATCTTGACCTGTATTCTGACAGATAAATTGACTGGCAATTTTAACTCTGGCTTAATGTACCTTTATCCCATATAGCTCTGTCTGAATTCTAGTTGATATCCGTACAGCATAAATATAGAATATATGGAGTCACAATTTCTCAATTTGTACTCTATGGTGTCAAAGATTAAGATTTTCACCCGAACTGTTCCTCTCACAAGCCTTTTGTTTAGTAATGGTTCTCTGTATTAGAGGGGGATTTATTAGAGTGGCTTTATATTCCGTGGGCCAGGTATTCCAATAGTCCTCTTCTTCCTATAGAAAGGCTGAATGATCTCGGCCTCCTTCTGTGTGTGTTAGAATCTCCAAATCTTCATAATAACAGGGGAGGAATATCTTAGCAACAGGATGGGTGAGCTCAACACCAAGCATCAAAGCAGGCGGGTAGGAAGCAACACCTTGCTCTTTCCTGTCCTTTGATGTATGTTTTAACCTGAAGGTGTGATTAGGGTGGACCTTCTGACCACAAATGACGTTATCAAGGAGTCACTTCAGAGGAGTCACTTCAGAGGTGTGTACATGTTTGAGTTTTAAGTGATTCCAGATGTGGTAAAGTTGACAATTAGACCCTCACAAGTTCACCCCCTCTCACCTTGCCACACAGTCACTTCTCTACACATTGTATTTAATTTCCTAATGAAGCAGAAACAAGGTTATAATTATATCTAACATGATATGACCATTCCCCATGCAATCATAAATCCAACTATCTTATATATAACCACAGACATCTTATATAGCTTAAAGTAGGTGACATTATCCCTTGAGGCCATTCTTTTAATGTCCCATAGCTTAAACATGATAACCATTGGTATTTCTCAAGTGATGACAAGTTATACAATAAAGAAACATAGGAAAGAAAACACAAGTATCTGCCTAATGAATGTACATGTGCGCAAACACATTCTAACAAATTGTGACAGAAACGCCCATGTCAATTATATTCCTCATTTCTGCAACTGATCACATGGTCTAGGCTGGTATTTATAATCGCTTTACTCTATTAGCCATTCTGTATTTCTTCCACCCTCAGCAAACACCTCATTGCTGAAGGAATGTCTTGGAAAATGCATTATGTCTCAGGCTCTTTACAGGTACAGAATTCCCCTGTGGTTTTATTTATGTCATCCATTTGAGCTAACCTGTGTCATCTTCCTACCTCTGATGATTCACAACTCCTTCTCCAGCATATGGTTTTCCATAGTTGAGCTTGGCAATTGGTCTTAATTTAACTTCCCATATTTCTTGACGGCCATCCAATTTTTTGGCCTTATCATAAATTTTCACTTTATTGTTTGTTACTTTCCTTTTTTCTTGATTTTTGTAATTTTCTGTATTTATATCTCCTTAGCCTTAGAGCTTTCACAAATTTGTTTTTAAGACTTCGAGCCTTTCCCTTTTATTTTTAGCTCACGATACTTGTAAAAGTCTGTACCCTTTTGATTTCTACTTACTTCCTATTCACATTTGTATGTTTTGTTTTTACTTCAAAATACCAGAAACTAAATGTCTCAGCCACTTGGAGAGTAGGATAGTTTATTTATAATTCAAAAAAAAATCATACAGCAAGCTACTCACAAATTAAACTTTAATCTATAAATTCCTGACATATATAAAATCCCTGAGGAATTGGCACACATTCCTTACTCTGTGAAACCATTGATGCAATTTTGTATTCATCTAATTAGTAAAATAATTAACAAATATTTATTATTGTTCACAATAACTAATGCATTTTATTCATCCTTATTATTACAGTTCACTTTAATTTAATGTGGTCAGGCATAAATACTTTTAAAATATATAATTTTCTTTTATTAATGTTAGAATTTTTTATGATGAAAAATAAGGATTTACCTTAGAAATACTTACAGAAGGACTAAAAGAGAGAGTGTGTGAAAAAGTAATAATGTGTAATGTCCACCCATGTGTATGGTATAAATTATACCATCAACATCATAATCTGCAGGTTCTGCTCATGTATATAGTGGAAATTATCCCCTAAAAGCTAATTTTGAGAGTCTCTAAGTTTAATTGTCACCAAACAGAAGTTTTGAAAACGTGGCAATTAGCTCTCACAAGCTGGTACAAGCCACTTCAAGCCAACACTAACACAAAACTGAAAATAATTATTACCCTTTAGAGGTCTAGAAATCTTTGAATATATATTGAAATCTAAAAACAAATAATACTCATATATTATTTTAAAAAAAACCTCTCCAGATCCACTAACAGATTTCCTTCATATGTTCAACTGTAATTGTAAGAGTTCATACTAGGATTCAGTTTGTCATTTAATCTCAGCACTGTGACTTTTATAATTTGTGAGCTGCCAGCGTTTCACTGAAGGCATGGGAGTGTAGCAGAGTTGACAGAATGCTTATCAAACAAGTGTTGGGTTCTATCAGTAGATGCACAATACTCAGGTATTACTGCAAGCTATGATAATCCCAGCAATTAGAAGACAAACTCTGTTTCAAAAAACAAAACTAAAACTTACAAAAACCAAAAGCCTAATCAATCAGATGGTTGTTGCGGCATTAACCACAATATCTCTCAGAAGGCTTCTGAGAGACCACCCTAGGAAATCTGCCTTGACGGCCAGTGTACCTCTTTATCCTAAACTGCCGTACTAGCAAGCTACTTCTGTTCCCAGGGTTATCTGTGACTTTATATTTAAAATTACTAGTTGCTTTCATTTGAAAATAAAACAGGGGAGGGAATACTTTTCTCCTAACCTCTGAGAGTTCCATGACCCAGCCTGGATGATAAGCTGACACGAGGCACAAGACAGGGAAGAAAGGAGCCACAAGTCTTGAGGAAGAGAGCAACTTGTAGGCCTGTAGACTTCCTTCGCTGAGCAAGTTGCAGGGGAGGTAAGCAAGATGGGTGGACCTTTAGAAAAATACATGATGGTGAGAAACACTGCCGGAGTCTAGAGTTTCTGGTCCTGGAGAGAGGACTGATAACAATCGGGCAGACAAGGACACTCCTGTTGGAATGTCTCATTTTAAAAATGCCTTAACTTGGAAGAGATTTGCGTACTGTAGTACCACATTTTGGGGTGACACTTTCTGGACTCCTCCACAACTATTTATGACCCTCTTCATGGATGTGATCATTTGAATGAAGAAAAGCCTACTGCGTTCCTTAATTTGAAAAATCAAGCTTTTTTTTGCATCACTTGTCTACTTTTCCAGAGCATAAATACAAAAGTTAAATATATGTCTGAAACTGTACGCTCTATTTTCATTAAGGTAAGTTTCTTCAGATTTTAGCAATTCTGAGAAAAAAATCTTTTACATGTAATTTATATAATTATAGAACAAAATTTATAATTTATAATTTCAATTTTAAATGCCCCACTTGCCTGATGATAAGGCAGATTCTTCAGATCATGTAATCTTGTGTTAATAAACTTGTGAAAATGACTCTAATTTTACTGCTGATAAGTCTGAGACTAGAAAATCCCAGCAGAGTGCGATGACTTTATCCACACTGTGCTAACAAGACAGTCTCTTACAGCTTTGTATTCCAACTCTGTTCTAAGTCTGTGGAGTATCAAAGTCTAGCCATTATGCTTTGGGTGTGATAGTAGATAAATGGTATCTTCACAAAGATACATTCATTCTGCTATTGAAAATGCCTACTTAAAATGCAGCACGAATAGTTTTATTGAAAAATATGTAGACAAGCCATTAATTATACACAGTGACTTGGAACAAATTCTTATAAGACGCATAGTGGGCCTTCCATTAAATGTATACATTTTATACCAAGTTACTGAAAGTCTTCCTGAGGTTAAGCCATAAATCTTACAAATGTAACTGCTATGCCCCAGAGAGGTAATTTTTTTCCCTATGACACACACACAAGGCAAGAAAGGATTGGTCTTAGCACATTAAAAAAAAAAAAAAAACAACTAGGGAGTATTGTGAATGCAGCGCTAAAAATCTGTTTGCTGAGGATAAGTTATTCAATTATCTTGTGCAATTTCATTTTATAATTATCACTTTATTTTCCTTTTTAGAATTATAAAATATCTTGAGTCAGAGAAGAGAGGAAATAAAGAGTTTTCTTCTAGATTACAGTTTATTAAGAAGCACAATGTTATTCAAAGCACAGGAAGCAGCTCCTCGCTCATTTATTTTACATCAGTGTAGGATTTATTTTCCTTTTGTCTGAAAGGAGATACAGCAGATGAAGGATAAGCAATTTTGTGGTTTGACCTTGACTTTTTTTAAAACTGAAAGATATTTTATTTTTATTCAAATAGGGTCTTCTCTCATACAATGCTCCTCAGCCACAGCTTCCTCTCCTCCACTCCTTCCAGCTCCTCCATCATCCCCTCTCCCCAGCTCCATTCCCATTTCATTTCCCTTCAGAAAAGAGAGGGCAACCAAACAGGACAAGACAACATAAGACAAGTCTTCAGACTGAGGCTGGGTAAGGCAACCTAACAGGAGTCCCAAGAGTAGGTGAAAGATCGGCCTCACAGCCACTTACTCCCCGTCTTAGCAGTCCAGCAAAGCACAAGTCAACAGCCATGACAGTTTTTAAGCTTGTCATTTTATAGGAATGAATGATGACAGTTTGCATGTGAAATTCAAAATCTTTAAGATCGTTTACAGAGTGCAAAGAAAGAGCAGTGTCATACCCACGATAGATAAAAAGATCTAAAACCTACAGTGAATTGACAGATAAAAACTATCCAAACATAGTTTTAAAATCATTTTTAACTTAATTTAATTTTTTTACATATTTATTTAATATCCTGCTCATTGTCCTGGCCAAGTCATTTTGTAATTCTTCCCCCATCCTCCCAGCCCCCTTTTCTTCTAATCAAGTGAGGCCCCTCTTGACATCCTCCTTCCTTGGCACTTAAAGCCTCTGTGAGGCTAGGCGCTTCTTTTCCATTGAGGTTATGACAAAGTAGCCCAACTACAAGAACATATTCCAGGTACAGGCAACAGCTTTTGGGATCGCCCTGCTCCAGTTGCTCAGGATTCACATGAAGACCAAGCTGCACATCTGCTACCTATGTGCAGGGAGGCCTAGGTCCAGCCTGTGATGTTCTTTGGTTGGTGGTTCAGACTCTGAGACCCACAAGGGTCCAGGTTAGTTGACTCTGTTGGTCTTCCTGTGGAGTTCCTATCCCCTTTCCTCCTTTTTGGAGACACAAAAAATGGAGCAGAGACTGAGGGAATGGCCAACCAACAACCAGCTCAGCTTGAGACCCACCCCGCAGACGAGCAGCCGTCCCTAACCCACACTGCTAATGAGATTCTCGTATGCGTGCAGATAGGAGCAAGTTGTTCTCTGAGAGGCTCCACCCAGCAGCTGACACAGCCAAACAGTGGATGGAGCTTGGGGATTCTTACGGATTAAAACTTTAACATTTGACCAATCTTCATTAAAATTAAGCATCTCTGGCACAAAATATTTGAAAAAAAAAAACAAACCTAAAACATGACTGCAAAAATTCTACTAATCGTGATCAGATACACAGCAAGCATGGCATTTAGTAAGTGCCACCTTTTTTTCTGAAAACAAAATGATGAATGGTAGGGCTCCTTCTACAAACGTTATTTTTTCCTTTGACTAATATTAGAAGGTTGTCTTTTTCACCTATTAGTTGATTCAAGAGAAAAAATAAAAATGTTCTGAATTCCTTCACAAAAGCAGCAGCCATATTTAAAAATTTTGAGCTATTGTTATGATTCAAAATTTCACTATTCTCTTTGTTTTATCTTCTACATCAATAAATATCTGTATTATATTCATTTGACAAATAAATCTTTTCCATTTAAGATATCCAAGAACCAGAAACGCAACATTATTTTTTTTATCAATAATAAAATTTCTCAGGACAAAGGATAAAGTTGAATTCATAGATATTGATAATTGATATCAACAAATATCAGGGGCAGGGATCAAAAATGACTCAGAGAGATGCAGGTGGAACAGCATACATAGGCACACATTTAGGACAAAGAGGTCTAGAGATTTAATGTACCACATGAACACTACAGCAAATAACAATGGATTAGCATAGTGGTATAAGAGAAGTTTTCAGACGAACTTGACCTAATAGTGGATGGATTTGTGTCATGACAGATGCTAATCTAGTTGACTGAACTGACCAGTGTGTGTTATGTACCCTCGGTAGCCACTGTTGATTGTGAACATGTCAGAACGTAGAATTACCTGGAAGATGGCCTGGGGTGGATCATCTTGATTGTATTGGGGTGGGATATTTCTCCCACTGTGGATGGTTCCGTTTCCCTGCTGGGACCCTGGTTTGTGTGAGTGACAAAAGGGAGCTTAGTAGTCACACGCAGTTGTAGCTGTTTACCTCATGGTTATGGATGAACTTATGTGCCCAGATGCTCCATGTTCCTACAGCTTTGCTTTCCCTGTCATGATGAATGGTGAGCCAGAAGGAACCCGTTTCCAATATGCTGCTTTTACCTCAATAACAAAAAAGAAAGAAAGAAACTGAGACAGTATCTTAAGAGTGTAAAAAGAAGAATTGCATTGATTTTTGTTGAACTGGCACTGTGGCACTGTGAATCTGTTTGGCAATTTTGCTCTGTGATGCACTGATAGAAAGCATAGAGATACCTTGCACCTCATTACATTCAAGATATTGTGAAACACACTGAAAGAATTACTGTGGGGAATGTCCTAGTTGTTAACCTTGGGTTACTTATCATTGACCTTATGAGCCTTGCTTTTAAACTTCTTGCATCACCAGGGCTCGTCCCAACTGGTTCAAATAGTATTCCTTCCAAGAGACCAAAAGTGAAAGCCTTGACATTTTGGCTTAATTATTTTTCCCTTTAAAAATTCACTTATAATCTCAAATTTATTTTGTTCTTTAAGTAAGTTTATGAATCGACAACTCAGCGTTTGAATTCTGCTCTGTTTTTGAGTTTGTGGACCATCACAAATGCATAAACGTATCTACACCATTAACGGGTATAGATGAATCTCCTTTCATTGACGCTGGAGGTCTAGAGCCTCTGAGATGCCGGGCATCCATCTCTAATCTTTCATGATTTTACTGACAGTTATTTCCTTGGGTATGAATTATGACTCCTTCACTTGTATTTAGAGTTTTTGGCATGTTTTTCAGTCTGAGATTTATGTGTGACTTCAAGGTCTCTGGTATGTCACAGCGCTGACACACTTGGCTGCTTATTTTGAATCTTCACCAACTCACTCCCTTTCCTTCTCATATTCTCTTTGTCAAGTTTTCCCATCTCTGACCACACCTCACACCAGGGCTTCATCCTTGCCTCCTGTCCATTGAGCTCGGCCCCTCCCGGTTTGCACCATCAGTTACCAAGCCTATTTTATTTTTCTACCTGTAATCTTCTTCCCATCTGTCTTCATGGTCCCAGGTACACTACAGTTTGGAACTATAGTTTAAAAACCATTTTCTCTTTTCCAGTAACACCCATCTTTAGAACCTTGTCATATCTCTCACTATTGAAGCTCTTATTCTGAAACTAAGGCTCTAACTATATCAATTATCATCCTTTGTTCCTCCGAAAACACTTGGGAAACTTTTAGAAAAGCAGATGTTTCCACACCACTCTCTGCAGCACTGACTTAATTGGTCTGACGTAGTGGCCATTTATCAGTTTCTAGCATCCTTCTTGCAGGGGCAGGCAATGTTTTTTGCTGTTCTTGGATCACATTGTCACCTACAAATGCGTTACTTTGCACTCATAGCCACGCCGAAATGTACGTAGTCCATAGGCCTCAGGCTGCACTGCCTGCCCTTCAGATTCAATACTTTTTCCCTTATTCATTTACCTCCTCTCAGGTTAGTTGACAACCTTTCCAAAGACTCACTTAGGGGCTTATACACTGCCTTTCCATTGTATGGCTCTCCGATTTTACACCTGTGAGTCTCAGCCATACATAATTTTTCGTCAATTACCCTTTCCATGCCCTGCCCCATTCCCTATTGTGTTGGTTTGTATCTGCTCAGCCCAGGCAGTGGCACTATTAGAAGGTGTGGCCCTGTTGAAGTAGATGTGTCACTGTGGGTGTGGGCTATAAGACCCTAGTCCTAGCTGCCTGGAAGCCAGTGTTCTGCTAGCAGCCTTCAGATGAAGATGTAGAACTTTCAGCTCCTCCTGCACCATGCCTGCCTGGACACTGCCATGTTCCTGTCTTGATGATAATGGACTGAACCTCTGAACCTGTAAGTCAGCCCCATTTAATTGTTGTCTTTGTAAGAAGAGTTCTTGGTCATGGTGTCTGTGCACAACAATGAAAACCCTAACCAAGACACATGCCCAGTCCGTTGAACACTGTAATGTTCAAGTGCCCGTGAAGCAGTTGGAATGTTGCTGTTATTAATATCTATACAATCTTTCTATGTCACTACAATTTGCAGTCCTGAGGCATGCACATTTGGTTGTAGCCATTGCTCTATTTGTTCTCTTTCCTCTTTCAGACTGAAAAAATATCTCAGACAGATTTACATTATTTTTCATGAACTTTTCATCTAACTATGGCAGATTAGGTGCCCAATTTTGAGGCATTGTTTGTCACAGTAAAAATCCGTCCTGACATTATTTAGATCAGGTGCTATCATTTTAATATCTTTTGTTTCTGTGTCGTTAGGTTATTCATTTGTATGCTATTTCGGCACATGGATATATGTGCATAAAAATGGATTCTGGTCATTCTCAACACCCAAAGCTCTCGTTCTGCTCTCTTTCCCCTGAAACTCTTCTCAACAAGACCACCTCTTACTTTGACATTCTTCCTTCTCACTGATCTTAGTTTCTGTTGTTTTCCTGATCATAAAAGTAGGCTTATTTATTGGAACATGGACCACTTCTCAGAGGCTACCTCACTGAAGAATAAGACACCCTGCACGCTGGCAACAATTAACTGCCTATAGCACTTCAGTGAGAGGCCAGGCCACACAAATTCCTTCCCAATGAATGCCGAAATGGTTGTTGGTCCAACCTTATTCAGGCCTTGCACAGGTACACACTGCTATAATGACTTCTTTTATGCAATGGCCAGCCATGTCACATGAAAAAGATACTAACAGCTTTCCTCTCAGTATCCAGTTATTACATCTTTCCATCTTTGGTCCTGTTCCCTAGACCTTGGGGGGAGACATATAGATGACCCACTTAGGGTCAAGTACTCCTCAGATGCTTATTCTCGCAACAGTTTGCACACTTATGAGTCTGGGTTTATCGCAAAGCATTGCAGAAGGTAGATTTTCTGCAGAAGGTGGAGATAAATATTAATTTCATAATATAAACATTAGCATTTAGAAGGTATTTTGGAAGCAGGAAGATGGCCTGGTGTGCACAGGTGTTTATTGTTACGCCCGTAGCCTCTTTAGCCACCCCTTCTGGATTGGTTTACACAGCCTCCTGTAAAATGAACCTCCAATCAAATAAAAGAGCATGGTATAGCTTCCACAATAACAATGTAATCATCATCATCATCATCATCATCATCATCATCATCATCATCATCATCATCATCATCATCATCATCATGCCACTATTGCACCTATGGACATATTTTGCCGGCACATGGTTTTTGTAGTTCACGATAGTCAAAGCTGAGTAGAGCAATTTATGAGCTGTCTCCTACAGCAGCCTGCATAGAGCCTATCAGCAATATGAAATCTGTCCTCTGGAAGGAAACCTCCAGCTTCGCTCCAGAACTATGTACCTATGTCCCACAACCCATCTAGCTCAGGCAGGAAACGGAAAGCAATGACATCAGCCTCTGTTGATTCGAAAGCTTTTGGACCTGGCTGAGACATTCTCACAGTGTAACTCATATTCACCTGAATTAATTAGATCGCTAGACTGGCCTCAGCCCCCTGTTCAATGCCTATCTGAGCTTTCTGAATGCACGAATAGTTACCACACCTGGTATCTTGGGTATGTCTCATTTTTACGTCCGTGTTTCAATGCACCCTGTTTTTCACATGTTCATTCACAATAAAACACAAAGGATGTGGATCGACGGTTCCCACTGTTGAGATGTTGTCTCTTGCTCACTGAACTGTACCCACGACAGTCTCTGCATTTTCTTCACACGAGCTTTGGACACTATGCCATCCTCAGGTCCTTATTCCTTCCCCTGGGTGCTGGCAAGGTCTCTGTCCTCAAACCTGCTAGCTGCACCTTCTGATGCAACGTCTGGGCTCCTTCGTAACTGTGTTTTCTCTGAGTTCAGCAGCTAAAAAGAATGAACCAGAAGGAGCCGGAATGTCTCTGATCCCACAATTCCTCAGTGCATTTCTGCCATATACCATTTTTATATAGCAGCATATCTTGTATGTAGCTCTTTTAAACACTCGGCACTACCCAAGCCTTATTGACACTGTTTATGTTTCTGTTATTTTCGATTTGGAAGGGGTCCAGTGTTTCTTCCTGCTTCCAGTTTCCCATCATCCTCCAGGAGGACTTGCTCATTCCTTGAACATTGCTCACATTTTTCTAGAGCAATCTTTTCCTTTGAATTTCTTAAATTAACCCCTTTCTGTATGCCAATTGCTTTGAGACAGCCTGTTATTTTACCCACCAAACATATGTATACCTGAGCTCACGTTCTCTTCAAGGGGATATTCTTTTTTTATTTACCATTTTTATTGGATATTTTATGTATTTATATTTCCTCCTTTCCCATCCCCTCCCCCTCCCCTGCTTCTATGAAGATGCTCCCACTCCCACACACCTGCTCCCACCTCACCACCCTGACACTCCCCTACACTCAGGAAAGAAGCATTCACAGGACCAAGGGCCTCTCCTACCATTGAGCCTGACAAAGCCATCCTGTGCTACATAGGCTGCTGGAGCCATGGGTCCCTCCACGTATACTCTTTGGTTGGTAGTTTAGTTGCCAGGAGCTCTGAGGGGTTCGGTTGGTTGATATTGTTGTTCTCCTATGGTGTTTCTCAGTCATATTCCTTCCCATTTTATCTTCGTCTTTGCTTTTTTTTTCATATGATATCTTTCTATATTAAATTATCTTATTCTGCTTGCATTTCTACTCATTTACTCAATATACTTATTGGTCTCTGCTCTAGAAATCAAGTTCACTGAGAATAACATTGACCTCAAAGTAGTTTTTAAGTAGTTGTTCCAAATAATTAGTTTTATTAAATAAGTAAATAAATATTATCTTTCTCATTGAAATTTCAGAAACTGAATTCTCCAGAGATCTAATAATGTATGCTTATCATATTAACAAATTGTTTGTTCATTTTGTGTGTATTATGATTGTCAGCAAATATTTGACTCCTTGAAAGGGTTTATGTTAAAACTTTGGTTTAAGGCAAATAATTAATGTTCATGTAGATATCAATTATACACAGATGTATTTATTTACTACTCCCAAGTATTAAAATGCATTTTTGTGATGCAGCACAGTGGTTTCAATGTCTTTAGCTTCCACAACATGTCTTTGGGAAGAGGGCAGCACCACTTTGGTCAAATAGAAAAATATTAGGCAGGTAAAAATAAAGTGATTCCTTTCTATTCCTTGTTCTACAGTGTTCAACTCTTTCCCTTTTGAACTTTAATTTTTAATCACTTTAATAGTCTGTATTTAAGAATTTTTCTCTATTTTAATTTTTTATTTCCCCTCTTCACTCTTCACATCTAAGACTTCATTGCAAGCTTCCCTCAGTACTACAACAAAGGAAGTGAGGATGTGTGTTTGGTTCGCATTCCTGGTACCATTGTGAATTCTAAGCAGCTGGAGAACATTCTAAAGACAAACAACAAAAGTTCCTTGAAACTTCTGATCATCCTCATTTGATATAACTCATTGGCTATTGTTTGGCCTTTACAATACATTGGCTAAGGACTGGAGAGGTGACTCAGTGGTAAAAACAAAACAAAACAAAACAAAACACTGGTGTCTCTTGCCGAGGCCCTGAGTTTAATTCCCTAAACCCTTGTAGTGGTCAAGAATCATCCCCGACTCCAGTTCAAGAAAATCTATTGCCCTTTGATGACTCTTTCAGGCACTGCACACATGTAGTACAGGATCATACATGCATGCAAACACCCATAAATATAAAATAAAATAAAGAAATTATTAAAACCATGAAGTAAGTATACTGACTGATTAATGAATTAGCAAATTTTTAATCCCAACCCGAGGTTTCTACCCTCCCTTAGCTATTTAAGATCCCAAATAACACACACACACACACACACACACACACACACACACACGCACACTCACACACACACACACACACACACACACAACACACACACACACACAACACACACACACACACACACACACACACACACACACAGCACACACACATACACAACACACACACACATACACAATCACACACACACACACACACACACACACACACACACACTCTGTATATTTACAATAAGCCTTAGTCATCACAGTAGCTGGGCTGCTGCCTCGCCTCTCTGCAATTATAAAGCTGTTGTCCTATTGATAACCTGGAGTTATTACTTACTATGTTTTACCTGGGGTACTTTTAGCTCCAATCGGCCAGCTCTCTGGGCCACGTTCTCTTGACTCCTAACTCATTGTGGCTTCTTCTTCCTCCCTCTGCACTTTTCTCTTTCCCTCTGGTCTCTCATCCTTCAGGTCACTCAAACCAACCTACCTCTAATCCATCCAGTAATTGGCTATAGCCAATTTTATTTAACCAATAGTTTTATATCAAGGAACAAGGTTTGCACAACAAAAGCTTCTAAACATGAGATGTCACTTATAGGTTTAGACCTTTGGGTATAGAATTTAACATCACAATGCATAGCACTAGACCAAACCTCAACAGACTAAATGTTGTTAATGATGACAGAAGCTGCAAAACTCAGACATGTTGGTGAGACTTTGTTGGTGAGAATTGTTGTTATTAGGAGACACACATGACTCCTGAATGTGAACTGAACAAGGATGACATCAAGAAAAATGCCAAATAAATATTGAGTCCAAAACCCTATGCAAGAAACTACAGGCAGCTGACTAAAACTGGGAGCTTGAAAGGTAGTCAGGAGAGAGCATACTGGGTTTCTGCTGCCAAGCACTCTGCTCTGAAAACATATATTCAAGTAGCATTACGTTGACTCAACAGGTTATATTTAGGAAGATTTATGTATATGCATACATATGTGCATGTACTAACAATTAATGATAAACAGACCGTGGATTTGAAGGAGAGTGCGGAGGGGCATTTGAGAGGGTTTGAAGGGTAGAAAGGGAAGGGGGAATGATTAAAGATAATCTCAAAAACAACCAAAAGAACCAGAAAAATGAGAGGACTTGAAGTTGGAAGGGATGTATGTTGATAGGGTAGAAGAGGTAGAAAGGAGGTAGCAGGGGAGAGTATAACCAAAAATACACTGTCTACAGGTATGAATTCTCAAAGAATAACACAAATTTTGAAAAGGTATTCACTGAAACAGTCAGACATGAACTTTGAGATCATAATTATTGGTATAACCTCAGTTGAAATTTAATCATCTTTTATTTCAGTTAGAATAAATTTTCTTATACATAATCTATCCTTTTCTGCAAATGTAGCATAATTCTATATTTAAAATATTCAGTCAAGCAGATTAAAGCATTGCTTAATTTCTTATGTTTATTTCCTTATAAATAATCAATAACCATGCAATTGATAAAATATCACAATCTTAGAAACACAGAATTTTGAAATTTTTACTATTAATTTTATTTTAACTGTTATTTCAAGTGCAATATACTTTCATATTTTGAATACCATCTCCATTGGGTAATCATATACATACACACATACATATGGAATATTTCACATACATATAATCATACATATGTATATGTTTGTATATAAAAGACTACATAACTTTTTTATCAAGATAACCATAGAAAATCCTAAGGAATTTGTTCTATAGCCTCTGGACAATTGTGGCGTGTGTGTTTGTGTGTGTGTGTGTGTGTGTGTTAAGATATAGCTCAGAATGAATAGCATATCATGGTAAAGGTCTTACATTAGATGCTTGCACACTTATCCCCTGCTTACTATTATGAAGTCTTGTCTCATAGACGTTTGTGGCTCCCCCTCCCCTCCAAAAAAACCATTCTGAGTGAAGGTGGTGCGTTGTGGGGTAGAGCATGGCGAGCTAGCTCAAATAGAATAAAGACGCTGCTGTGAGTTGTATCAGGTTGGCTCCTGTCTGTTTTTTGAGGAATTACTAACATTTCCCTGGCACAACAGCTTCACATACATAATTCAGTGAGGACACTTTAAATTGGCTCTGTGAACAATGGTCAAGTATATTATATGCGGTTATTGACCACAGTCCCCGTGTTGTACAATAGTCCACTTGAAATTTTTCTTTCTGTCTTAAGGAAATTTAAATCTTACCTGGGAACCGATCTTAGATAAATATCGAGGTCTCAAATTATCTGGATATATGTGATGTGATTCTTGCCTATGATTTCACCTTCCCTAAGCAGCTCTACCACAACCTATTATGTCTTTGTTTAATTATTATGTATTAGTTGCACATATGAATAAGGTACAGTGTGGCCTTCTGAGGCTTGTATGCAGCATGGATTGTTCTCGTGAATGTAACCACGATTGCTTCTCATTGTTTCTTGATGCTCAGAGCCTTTGAGCTCTGCTCATCCAGATCTTTTTAACCGTGTCCTATTTCTAGCCCCGCTATGTATTATGTCTTCCTCTCACAGCAATTCAGTACCACAATTGACCTGAGGCTACAGAGCAAATTCATTAGGATTTCTGTAATTATCCAGACATAAAATTATACAAGCTTTTGAATATGGACTGTGGAGGTTACAGAATGTGTTTCCCCCTTTGCTCAGACTCTCCTGTTGACATTTCCGTAGGGCTGTCTATTTAAATGGTGGCAACCAAAAGGACAATGGCTTGTGAAGTAGCAAAGAAATTCATCCATAGCCTTCTTGATGAAGAAGGCTCAAATCTGCAGTTCTCTGAAAAAAAAATATACAACTTTTTAAAAAAAATTTTATTTAATCTTTTTCTTTACACTCCAGAATTTATTCCCCTCCCAGTCCACCCTCTGACTATTTCCCATCCCATGCCCCTCTGTCTCCATGAGGATATCCTCATCCTCCCACTCACCACCCCACCAGACCTCTAAACTCCCTGGGGTCTCCAGTCTCTTGAGGGTTAGGTACATTGTCTCTGACTGAACCGAGACCTAGGAGTCCTCTGCTGTGTATGTGTTGGGGGCCTCATATCAGCTGGTGTATGCTGCCTGGTTGGTGATTCAGTGTCTGAGAGATCTCAGGGTTACAAGTTAACTGAGCCTGCTGGTCCTCCTACAGGGTCGCAGTCCTCAGCTCCTTCCAGCTTTTCCCTAATTCAACCACAGGGGTCAGCAGCTTCTGTCTATTGGTTGGGTGCACATATCTGCATTTGACTCTTTCAGCTGCTTGTTGGATCTTTTGTGGGGAAGTTATGACAGGTCAGACCTTTTTGTTTGTGCTCCATAGTCTCAGTAATGGTGTCAGGCCTTAGGGCTTCCCCCTGAGCTGGATCCCTCTTTGGGCCTGTCTCTGGACCTTCTTTTCCTCAAGCTCTTCTCCATTTCTATCCCTGTAGTTCTTCCAGACAGGAACAATTATGGGTCAGAGTTTTGAGTGTGGGATGGCAATCCCATTACCCTCACTTGATGCCCTTTCTTTCTGATGGAAGTGGGCTCAATAAGTTCCCTCTCCCCACTGTAGGGCATTTCATCCAGCCCTCCACCCCACTTTGAGTCCTAAGATTCTCTCACTTCCCAGGTCTCTGGTACACACTCGAGGGTCTTCCTCACCTTCTTCCTCCTGAGGTCACCTGTTTCCATCCTTTCTGCTGGCCTCAGGGATTCAGTTCTTTTCTCCCACCCAATACCAGACCACGTTCCCCTCTATCCCCACCCACATATCCTTACTCTCCTCTGTCTCTCCCTCTCTGCCCTATTGTGGTTGCTTTCTTCTCCCTCCAAAGTGGGACTGAGGCATCCTACTTGGCCCTTCAGCTTGTTGACCTTTTTTGAGTCCTGTGGACTGTATCTTGGGTATTCTGTACTTATTTTTTTCTTTTTTTGGCTAATATATACTTATTAATGAGTAATCTCTACTCATACCTTTTATATATGTAAGGAGCCATGTCTTATCTATTTTGTTGAATTAAACCTGGACTATTCTGAAATTATCCATGTATTTCATGAATTTTAAATGTATAGTTTGAAGTATAGTATTGATGTTGACTGTTTCTTGAAATCATAAGCCTATCATAAACTAAGTATCACAGCACAGTCTGTAATTCAGTGCTTGAAAGGTGATTGTAGATTACAGGGGAGTTTGTCTCAAGTAACTAGAAGTAAATGAACAATCAATGGGCTAGAGTGATGTCTCTGTAGTTAGGAGCAGTGACTGTTCTTACAGAGGCCTGAAGTTCAGAGTCTGTCACCCATGTGGTAACACACACCTTTCTGTAAGTCCATTGACAGGAGGTTGGGTACCCTGTTCTAGCCTCTGCAGGGCACTGCACACATATTATGCACTGACATACGAGAAGGCACACTCAATAAAAATAAATACAATAAATTAAAATAAATATTTAAATTTAGTAAATAGTAGAAAATCCTTGGAGACCTTGATACTAGGCCCTGCCTTTTGTGTCATGTTAAGATCAAAATGAGCATACAGAATCTAACCATTTAGGATCTCATCACAAACTTGGAAGGGTGGCTCCTCTTACTGTTTTGATGAAGGTTGTGGTTTATTAAATTTGTATTAAATGAAACATAAGCTAAATTGGCTCACTGAAAGGGAAAACTGGAAGAGTGTTGAAATTCTGTTTTGTGAAGCACAGAAAAATCTCACGACAGTTTCTTTGTGAAGTTAGATCCTGAAGAAGTGTCTATGTTCTCAAGAACTACTTCCAAATACAGACCCAGAGACACTGGAAATGACTTGAAGCTGCCTGGACAGTCAAATAACTTTAGTTCAGTCTATACCTTTGAACAGTCATCAGAACAAAGTAATTCTCTTATGAAGATACCTGTGTTTGAGTGTCTGTCATTCTGGATGCTCATACATTTCTTTGAGTTTTGAGAAGTTCATCATGGCTTTTTATCTTTTTTTTTCCCCCGGAGCTGGGGACCGAACCCAGGGCCTCGCGCTTGCTAGGCAAGTGCTCTACCGCTGAGCTAAATCCCCAACCCACTTTCATCTTTCTTGAGGGTTAGCAAAAGCCTATTTCAGTTCATTAGGGTATGAGGCTACACTTTTTCTCCCATTGCTTTGGATACTAACCATGGCAATATTCTTGGTCTTGTGCTCTTAGAGGAGTTCACTCCAGAGGGCAAGATCAAGTGAAGGTTTATTCTACAGGCAAGTAAGTGAAGAAAGTATGCCCATCGGGGTGGGAGGCATGAGGCAAACCAACATCAGCAAATGGCTTTCCCTGATATCTGGACTTGGAAATTTTGGTTTACTATGTCTTCCCTGCCACCTTTGGGGACCTATAGTGAGGTGTCCTTCTGGAATAGAGAGTCCTTAAAAGAAGCCATTCTCACGCACAGTGCACTCTGTTGCAATTAGATACATTAGAAGGACTAATTCGTGCAAAGATGTAGTTATCTGTAGATTTGGGACATCTGGTAGAGGAGAGAGCAATGAGCCTTGATTTGCTCTTCAGGTAGTGAGGCAATGTCCACAGCCTGTAGTGACTAGTTTGCTGTTTGCCCTAGACACCCACCCTTCTTCATTTTTAGTCAGTTTGACTAAGTCATACAAGGTTGCGAGCCTTTGTATCTATCTTTTTGACTGTCTCTGTCCTCAGTGTCTTAATTCTAATAGACCATGCAACTCCAACATTTGTTTTAATTGTAACACTATTAAAAGCAATGTCTGGAAATGTAGGCAATTAAGTATTTCATAATTGCTCAAAAATTAATCCTCATCTGTGAAAAATCAGGAATTGCATATTAGGTTGCCTGCTTGCTCTTCTTTCCCTTTTACTATTGATACTAGAATTCAAATTGGATCATACATAGTCAATCAAATAGACTAAAAGGTATTTGAAGTAATATTCTATCACTAAGTTGCCTTTGGGGAGATGGGTAATTGGTCTGCTTCACTAGACAGTCCAAGGTATGCAAATGTATTTAGCGTTCATGACTTGGTCCCAGAGCTCACACTGCCAATTCGGTGTGCTGTCATAGGTAGACGACTTTATATACTTTAAAGCTTTCATTGTACAATAAAAATGGCAAGAAAAATAAATGTTCACTAAGAAGTTAAAAATAACTCATGGGCCATTTTAAATGACAGCTAGCTTCAGTACCCTATTGCTTGGGGATACATAGAAAATATTGTGAATAATTCCCTTTTTATCTAGAAAGGGATACAAAGTACTTTTTTCTTCTTAAGCATCAGTTAAAACATATTTTGCATTCTCTCTGATCTTAAGGTTTTGATGTTATGTGCAATGAACCGAAACATTGCATTACAAAAAGAAATCTTTATAGAGTTGACAGCTTGTAGGTCTCTGAGGAATCTATTCAATTAGTGCCATGTCTTGGCTCTTCATTGTATTTAAACTCCCACAGAATTACAAATGTCTTGGAGACATCTAGTAAACCAGAAAAATATTATAAAATTCTGCCCTTAAAACAGATCATAAAACAAAAACTGGTTTTCTGTCTGTGCACAAGCAGTTGTATTTAGAACTTAGTATTTAGCTCACTCTTGGTTAAAATGTCTTATCTCAATCAATCTTCTGATTACTTTGCTGCAATTTTAATCAGTTTTATCGAAAGATACCAGGCATGTGACTTCAACCTGCTGATTTTACAAGGGGAGCTAAGTAAATACCATCTCTTATGTAAGAGATGGCCCATGAGTGAGATATTAATACTATACTCCAGGATTGAGTTTATGTGAGCTGGACTAGATTGTTACAAAACACAGTAGACTTTTATAATGAGTGTGACAGGTTAGCGGCATAGAAAGTCGAGATCAGAGAGGTTAGATATGTTTTAGGGAACAAATAAAAAAGTGTTTTAAGATTAAAATAACAACAAGGAAAGACAGTATATACTTGAATACAGACATAAAAAAAGGGGGACTAGAGCAAGGAACAAAATCAATGCTAGAAAGTTATGTTCTGTGTACTTTGACATTTTAGCCTGTGTTTTGGATTCTTTCTATTTTACTGGGTTGTCTCGTCCAACCTTGTGCGTGCTCTGTGCCTAGCCGTCTTGTACTTTGCTATGTCACATTATGACTTTCACCTTCCCAAACTTACTAACTAATTTTATGTCATTGCCTTGCCATCCATTTGTAGTGCAAGCTTGATTCTAAGTTACCTATATTGATCTCTACTAAGTCAGACCTTTTTTTTTGTCTTTCTCTCATGGCTAGTTATATTATTGAAATCACTGAGGTTGGAGAGGTGGTTCAATTTGGCAAAATATTTGTACCATAATTGTGAAGACTCAAAACTGAATCTCTAGAACCCACCTGGAGAGTTGGGACTTATGATGTGCATCTGTAATCCCAGCCCCAAGGAGTTATATGTAGGAGGAGCCCTGGGGCTTTCTGGCCAGCCAGTCTAGCTAAATCAGTGAACTCCATGACCACTGGGAAGTTCTATTTATGAAATAAGGTGAAGAGTGAACACAATTGGAGATGCGGACTTCATACATCTGTGCTTACACAAGCATGAACATGAGACCTATACACAAAATTATTTATAAAACTTAAAGCAATAATTACCTGATTCCTATGACAGTAAATAATCAACTCTTTTCATTCTTCCACTCAACCAATATCCTTTGGTAATCATTCATCTCTTTATACAGTTCCAGAAATTAAGGCTTTTAGCCACTGAGGGAAAGAAAGAGACATTTTCATTAGCAAGTTTTGTCATGAGAAAACACATCACGATGGATTTCTAAAGACCTGGTTTTAAGGGCATACTTCTTAGTTCATATTTAAAAGTCTATTTTTAATATGTAACTTCTGTTCTTTCATCAATATTCATTCAGAAAAAATATTATGGTAATTTACTTTCTAAAATGTCTTTTCTGATTTTAGAAAGTGGGAAAATTGTTTTGATTATTAAAATTTATAATTTTATAATGTATACTACACATATTTTATTATTTTCATTTGTGGTATATATTCGTGTGTGTGTGTGTGTGTGTGTGTGTGTGTGTGTGCACGCATGCGTGTACATGTGCACGTAGGTGCTTTGAGTGAGAAAGTTAAGAATATCTTAGTCAATTGCTGTCCACCCTAACACTTGGGCAAGGTATGCCATTGAACCTGGAGCTCACTGTTTAGGTTAGAGCAGCTGGCCAGCCAGCTCCAGGAATCTTCCCTCCACTATGCCTGCCCAGCACTGGGGGATAGACACATGCCACAACACACTGGTCCTCCTATCCCCACCCCCATTGGTACTGGGGTCACATGCAATTGCACACAACTTCGATTGACTCTTTCTGTGGGTGTCAGAGATTGGAAAGCGAGTTCTCACACTTGAGCAGCAGCAAACTCTTTCCTAAAGGAACCATGTACCAAGACCCTTTCATACTTTTAACCCAAAGGAAATTAAATTTGTTGTTATGAGTCACTATTGAATATCTACTCAATATTATGCCTGGGTTTGGCTTTCATATTGGTCAATTAATTATCAAAATTGTTAAATAGCAATCATTACTTGTGGGTGGAATGTGTTCAGGAAAAAAAATTAGTGATGTTTATTAGGCTATAGTAAACAAATCAGAGATTCGCTGAATTCAAAATTCAAAATCTGTAATGTAATTTCCATGATTTCTTTGTTTCAGAATAAAATACTCACAGATATGTGTTAAATTCATAGTTCCATTCAATTAGTGTGGATGTTTTGATTTTGATTTTTTTTTCAACTTTTATATGCATTGTAATGTCTTGTGATAACAACTTTTCTAGTTTCAGTTCAAAAGTAAAGACGATCAGACTTTATCCTTAATATTTTAGGTATCACCAGACCAATTTCCCTTATGAATATCGATGCAAAAATACTCAATAAAATTCTGGCAAACCGAATCCAACAGCATATCAAAACAATCATCCACCATGATCAAGTAGGCTTCATCCGAGGCATGCAGGGATGGTTTAATATACGGAAAACCATCAACGTAATCCATTATATAAACAAACTGAAAGAACAAAACCACATGATCCTTTTATAAGATGCTGAGGAAGCATTTGTCAAAATTCAACACCCCTTCATGATAAAAGTCCTGGAAAGAATAGGAATCCAAGGCCCATACCTAAACATAGTAAAAGCCATATACAGCAAACCAGTAGCTAACATTAAACTAAATGGAGAGAAACTGAAGCAATCCCACTAAAATCAGGGACTACACAAGGCTGCCCACTCTCTCCCTACTTATTCAATATAGTTCTTGAAGTCCTAGACATAGCAATCAGACAACAAAAGGAGATCAAAGGGATACAGATTTGAAAGGGAGAAGTCAAAATATCACTATTTGCAGATGATATGATAGTATATTTAAGTGATCCCAAAAGTTCCACGAGAGAACTACTAAACCTGATAAACACCTTCAGCAAAGTGGCTGGGTATAAAATTAACTCAAATAAATCAGTAGTCTCCCTCTACACAAAAGCGAAGCAAGCCGAGAAAGAAATTAGGGAAATGACACCCTTCATAATAGTCCCAAGTAATATAAAATATCTCAGAGTGACTTTAACCAAGCAAGTAAAAGATCTGTATGATGAGAACTTCAAGCCTCTAAAGAACGAAATTGAAGACCTCAGAAGATGAAAAGATCTCCCGTGCTCATGGATTGGCAGGATTAACATAGAAAAAATAGCCATTTTACCAAAAGCGATCTACAGATTCAATGCAATCCCCATCAAAATACCAATCCAATTCTTCAGAGAGTTAGATAGAAAAATTTGCAAATTCATCTGGAATAACAAAAAAACCCAGGATAGCTAAAACTATCCTCAACAATAAAAGGACTTCTGGGGGAATCACTATCCCTTAACTCAAGCAGTATTACAGAGCAATAGAGATAAAAAAAACTGCATGGTATTGGTACAGAGACAGACAGATAGACCAGTGGAATAGAATTGAAGACCCAGAAATGAACCCACACACCTATGGTCACTTGATTTTTAACAAAGGAGCCAAAATCATCCAATGGAAAAAAGATAGCATTTTCAGCAAATGGTGCTGGTTCAACTGGAGGTCAGCATGTAGAAGAATGCAGATTGATCCATTCTTATCACCCTGTTCAAAGCTTAAGTCCAAGTGGATCAAAGACCTCCAAATCAAGCCAGATACACTCAAACTAATAGAAGAAAAACTAGGGAAGCATCTGGAAACACATGGGCACTGGAGAAAATTTCCCGAACAAAACACCAATGGCTTATGCTCTAAGATCAAGAATCAACAAATGGGACCTCATAAAACTGCAAAGCTTCTGTAAAGCAAAGGACACTGTTGTTAGGACAAAGCAACAACCAACAGATTGGGAAAAGATCTTTACCAATCCTACAACAGATAGAGGGCTTATATCCAAAATATACAAAGCACTCAAGAAGTTAGACCGCAGGGAGACAATAACCCTATTAAAAATGGGGTTCAGAGCTAAAGAAAGAATTCACAGCTGAGGAATGCCTAATGGCTGAGAAACACCTAAAGAAATGTTGAACATCTTTAGTCATAAGGGAAATGCAAACCAAAACAACCCTGAGATTTCACCTCACACCAGTGAGAATGGTTAAGATCAAAAACTCAGGTGACAGCAAATGCTGGCGAGGATGTGGTCAAAGAGGAACACTCCTCCATTGTTGGTGGGATTGCAGACTGGTACAACCATTCTGGAAATCAGTCTGGAGGTTCCTCAGAAAATTGGATATTGAACTACCTCAGGACCTAGCTACACCTCTCCTGGGCATATACACAAAAGATGCCCCAACATATAAAAAAGACACGTGCTCCACTATGTTCATCGCAGCCTTATTTATAATAGCCTGAAGCTGGAAAGAACCCAGATGCTGCAACAGAGAAATGGATACAGAAAATGTGGTACATCTACACAATGGAATATTACTCAGCTATCAAAAACAATGACTTTATGAGATTCATAGGCAAATGGATGGAACTGGAAAATATCATCCTTAGTGAGGTAACCCAATCACAGAAAAACACACATGGTATGCACTCATTGATAAGTGGCTATTAGCCCAAATGCCTGAATTACCCTAGATGCCTAGAACAAATGAAACTCAAGATGGATGATCAAAATGTGAATGCTTCACTCCTTCTTTAAAAGGGGAACAAGAATACCCTTGGCAGGGAAGAGAGAGGCAAAGATTAAAACAGAGACTGAAGGAACACCCATTCAGAGCCTGCCCCACATGTGGCCCATACATATACAGCCACCAATCTAGATAAGATGGATGAAGTAAAGAAGTACAGGCCGACAGGAACCGGATGTAGATCTCTCCTGAGAGACACACCCAGAATATAGCAAATACATAGATGAATGCCAGCAGCAATCCACTGAACTGAAAACAGGACCCCCGTTGAAGGAATCAGAGAAAGGACTGGAAGAGCTTGAAGGGGATTGAGACCCCATATGAACAACACTGCCAACCAACCAGAGCTTCCAGGGACTAAGCCACTACCCAAAGACTATACATTGTTGTTGTAAAAATATAAAAAGGAAAAACATATTATTGTGTTTTACCCCGCTAGGTCCGCACCTCGGTGACCCAAGATATCTGCTAGATATCTTGGCGGAAACACACCCCAGCTGCAAGCTTTCTTACTCTCAAACCCTCACATAAAAGAACACAGGACACAATTAACCTTTGACCCAACTGATAAGATATAATGGCCCACTTAAACATACAAAGCCCGGTACCATCCATCCCTTGAGAACATTAATAACAACCTGTAAATACACAGAGCAGAATCTTAACATCACCTGCCATGGCTTCTCCCCTCTCTCCGTGTCTGTCTGTCTGTCTGTCTGTCTGTCTGTCTGTCTCTCTCTCTCTCTCTCTCTCTCTCTCTCTCTCTCTCTCTCTCTCTCTTTCTCTTTCTCTCTCTCTTCTAGTCTCCTCCTCTTTCTTCCAACTTCTCTCCCGCCCATCCTTCCTTTTCCTCCAATGACAGGCCTCCTTCTATCCTGTACCTGCCCCTCACCTGTACTTTACAAATTCAATGGAGAGGTGGTTCTGGTGAAGTCACCTGATTCCTGAGCAGTGACTAGGCAGCTGTCCTTGGGGCAGTGGAATTAGCATCAAAATACAGATAGCTTCAGGGCAAACCACAACAATACATGGATTGTCCCTGGGCTCTAATCTCATAGGTAGAATGAATATCCTAGTAAGAGCACCAGTGGAAGGGGAAGCCTTTGGTCCTGCCAAGACTGAACCCCCAGTGAACAAGATTGTTGGGGGGAGGGCAGCAATGGGGGGAGGATGGGGAGGGGAAGCCCATATAGAAGGGGAGGGGGAGGGGTTAGGGGGATGTTGGCCTGGAAACTGGGAAGGGGAATAACAATCAAAATGTAAATAAGAAATACTCAAGTTAATAAAAATTAAAAAAAATGAAAAAAAAATTTTAAGTATCAATCCACATGTGCTTCTACTTTCTAAAATACCATCAATTTCAACGTGTGTATCCTCCATTCGATCAATTAATTTACTTGTGTTTACTAATTTTTTGTGGTTACATATCCCTGAAAATATATAAAGATTTATTTGTTGAACTTTTTAGTTTTAATGAAAAAGTCATGAATTTGATAAAAATTACACGAGCTGTGAGCTGTCATTGATAGAGTGTTAAGTTTAGACCTGGGAAAAAGAATTTGGTTAGAACTTGGGAATCATGGTTTTCCTGTTCCTTTTTAGAAAGGGTGATGCATGAAAAATGTGTTGAAGCTTTTCCATTCCATGTGTTCTCTGAGGAAGCCTAGGAGGATACACTCTGAGGGGACAGAAGGTGCAGGCATTTCATTGTTCTGGTGGTTTTGTGGCAATGCAATGAAAGATCTTTACCATATTATACAGGCCTCGATTTTTCAAACTCACTTGTTAACTTAGAATTTTCTATTCGTGCCTAGTTCTGCATCCTCAGTTGAAAATGAAAGTTGAAACAATGAGAAGCAATCACTTAGTACACTTGTTGTCAGACCTCTTTCCCATTCCTCTTGATCTATCTAGAGGGGCCTGGAAAACAGAAGCTTTATTTATATATAAATAAATATTTATTAAATATAAATATATATATAAATATATATATACATACACACACACACACATACACACACACACACAAACTGCTTTCTCAGAGTGAGGACAGGAGTTAGAAGGTAAAGACAATCATGAGGAGGGAGAAGGACAGCAAGTGTGAAGGACAGGAGGAGAATATATTTTTCAAACTTGGAGTTGAGAGTGCTAATTAAGAACAAAGACTGCCTTTTCTAACAACTCTTAGAGTTAGCATGGAAAGCAATGGGTTTCATTTGCCACCTTCACAAACACATGCACACACACAAGCACACACTTAGAGATGCACAAAGAATGATACACTGTAAATTAATGGCCTGCATATGAGGAAATAAATGTGACTTTGTCCCGAGTCTGGCTGATTTTGTTTAATGTAATGATATCCACTTGCTTCAGTTATCCTGAAACTGCATTTCAGTTATAGTTATAGTTTATAGTTACAAAAAAATCCCCCATTTTGTCTATTCAATGTGTTTCTTTATCTACTCACCCATTGATGGATATCTGGGCCTGTCAAATGTCTTAGCTATTTTAAGTAGTGCACCAATATAAATGGATATACATGAATCTCTCTGGAATGTTGGTTGAGAATCTTTTTGATACAAGAGCTGACATTTATGGTAGCTCTATTTTAATATTTTTTATGGATCCTCTGTATTTGTTTTTCCACCAAGCCTAGTTACATCCTTAAAGCATTTATTATCAATTGTTCTCTTGAAGGTAACTGTTTTGGTTACAGTGAAGTAGAAATGCAAGGTAGTTTTAAAACCCATCTTTAAAAATTGTGGAACCTATAAAAAATAGTTGGTTCTTTATAATTTTAGTTTGAGAGCTGTCTATTCAGTTCATTAACCCATTTACTGGTCAGGTGACTTAGGGATAATTGATAGTTTGTAGTTCTTACTATATTATATGTAGGAGCACCCTGGGTGTAGCTGACAATGGTGTATTTCCATTCTATTTTCACATTCTACTTTGGTGAAGATTTTCTTTGTCATGCAGATGCTTGAAGTTCATGTAATTACATTTATCTAGTCCTGGGATACTTGGTGTACTACTGAGTTTCCTAGTTGAACAGCCTTTTCTAATAAGACTTAGTACTAATCAAATAGGTACTTACATTCAATGTTTCTTTCAATTCTAATCCCATTTTAACCAAACATTTTTCTAACAGGATGCATTAACTACAACCAGTTATCTTTTTAATATGATTTATATTAATATCTGTCTTGGAAATAATAGTTTTAATTTCCCGCCTTTTAACATTATGTGATGCTATAATAGTATAAAATTGTAAGAGTAAGAGATTATAACATTTTTATTTATGATACATGGGGGAGTCAAATACTATGTAAACTAAACGTATAAAAGAGAAAACCTAGAGTCTTCACAGTCTGATTATAGTGCATATTTTCTTAGTTTCTGTACTGGAAATCGAGGACCAAATAAATGACCTTTGCCAGTCCATATTTTGACCACTTTAGAAACATCATTACCAAACATATTTAGGTATAATTTAAGACATGGAATCAGTAATGGCTGCTCTTAAGAAAAATTGATTGTCTGATGCCTGTCACAGGCCAACTCTTATTCAGCAACTGAAGGTTGTCCATGATGCCAAGGACTATGCTGAGTGCATGCAAGTGAGTGAGCTATTTATAGTACTAAGATAAGGCCTTTACATGAATATTTTATCATTTATTACAGAGTATTTCTAGGTAATAAGATATTTTTGCTGAGGGGTTCATCAGCTGTAGTAGTTCTTTGGTAGAATTTTGGGGGTCGCTTATGTATACTATTGTATCATCAGTAAATAGCAATACTTTGACTTGTTTCTTTCCGATTTGTATCCCTTTGATCTTCTCTCACTGTTTTATTGCCCTGGCTACAGCTTCAAGTATTTTAGTGAATACATAGGGAGAGAGTGAGCAGCCTTGTCTTCTCACTGATTTTAGTGGAAATGCTTTAAATTTCTCTCCATTTAGTCTGATGTTGGCTATTGTATTGGCTGTATATTGCTTTGATTCTGTTTAGGTATGTGCTCTTTTCCCCTGATTTCTCTCATATCTTTAACATGAAGGACTGTTGGGATTTTTCAGAGACCTTTTCTAATCTTTCTAATGTCTAATCTCTAATGAGATAACCATGTGGTAGATTATGTTGATGGATTTTTCATATATTGAATCATCCCTGCATCCCTGGGTTGAAGCTTACCTGATCTTGATGGATGATGTCTTCAATGTGTTCCTGGATTCAGTTTGTGAGTATTTGTTGAGTATTTTTGCATCAATGTTCATGAGAGAAATGGGTCTGACATTTTCTTTCTTTGTTGAGTCTTTGTGTGTTTTGAGTATTAGGGTGATTGTGGGGGAATACAGAAAGGATTTGTGTGTGAGGGGTGACCAAGAGGAGGGCAGTGATATAAAGTGAAGAAGTAAAAAAATAAATTATTTAAATTAAGAAAAATATATTTTGTCTTTAAGATCTAGAGTAAAGAAAGCTATTTATGTGATTGGCTAGTTTTAAAACTCAATACTTTTATATTAATAGCACAGTAATATCTGTAGTTTTGCGAGTGAAAGCACAGATCATTTAAATTGAGACAGAAAGATTGGGGACAATTATCATCAGTATCTTTATTGTCAATGGTATCATGAATGTTTCTTAGTATTGGCTTTGGAGTTGGGGTTGTCACCATTTTCTATGACATGGCCATCATCCATGTTATTAAACATTGCCCATGTCCAAAAGCTGAAAGATTGTGGGGAAATTGTTTTTAAATTTGCCTACAAATAAATAAGTCAAAAATGACTTCCGTATTCCTTAATTAATCTAAAAGAACTCAACATCTAATGTTGGCAATATTTACCTGGAACAGGCATATCAAATCCTTTTCTTATTATGATACACACAGGAACATACTCATTTGGTACTTGCTGATTCGCCTGGTGTATTCGTCTGTGTAAACTTTTTTACTGTTGAATATCTACGTTGTTGTGCGAAGCCAGATGTGTGTAGTCAATGAATAACGAGAGATAACACAACACACTCCTTCGGCTGACATTATGGTGATATAACAAGCAGAGAGCTGGTAAAAACTCAGCCCATATTTCAGTCTATTTAGTGATTTAGAAAGAATAAAAAAAATTCCTCAGTGCCAGCGAAAATTTCAAAACGACTTAACAGCCTCCACAATTTCCAGAAGCGAGGACATTTCACTTCTCTGTCAGAGCGTGTCATCACAGCTATGTTTTCGCTACACTGGTAGCTGGTGAATGCTTCCTCCTGTGAGTCAACCCAGCAGTTCTATCTGCAGCCAGCTATTTTCATGGAAGATGTTTGGTTGATAAAACCACTCAGCTGATGTTAAAACAGATTCTGTTCCATATTCTGTTAAATAAGCTAATATGCGAAAAGCTTTTCAACAAGTGCCTGAAAGATGGTGACATAGAATGTGCTGCTATCTATTCTTTTTTCTGGAACTAGTGCTTTTCTTGGCAAATTTTAAGATGATTCACTGAAATTGTCTCCCTAGATTTAAAACATCTACACACTAACACACATTACTTAAACTTTATCCATCAAAGAAGTCACCATAAATTTATGACATATCAATGTTTAACTGGGTAGATTATGAAATATTGCATCTTGCAGAATGTAATTGAATTTAAAGAAATGCTGCATATTCTGTTCTGTTGTATAAATGTCACTGAGTATGACTGTGTATGTTAAGTATAGCCACCTGTAGGTTATGCGTTTGCTGTAATTCATCAGGGGGTTTTCCTTGTAAACCAGTAAAGTAACTCTAAAATCCTCATAGGATTAAACCTCTAAAGATGCCTACTTCTAATATGAACTAATTTCAGTAACATTTCTTTACTCATAGTAGCCTATTTACACAACCTAGATTTGTGTCTCTACATGCATGAGTACTCATTATTTTCAGAATTCTATGCAGTATTATAGATATAGATAGGATTGTAAGGAGCCCAAAGGAGCATGAGTAGTGTCGAGTTTAAAAAGTTCTGTATTGTATTAGCCAACGTCACCAATGAAAAAGCAACTTAGAAAGATTAACTAATGGAACTAACCATAAACTGTATGCATAGCTGAAAATTATTAAACTTTTAAACTTGATGTTAGAAGTCACCTCTTGTCACTTATTTTTTTCTGAAATAGTCCATAGTGATCACAGTGCAATTGAATTAAATATCTTTTTAGAAGACCATCTGCTAAGGTCTATTAGCAATAAGTTACATTTAAAGAAGATTCTGACGTAACATTGTGATCTTTATAGTTATAATTTACAACAGATTCCCTGCAGTCACAGAAGCCTAGAACAATGAGGTCAGGATCCTCGCGTTGTGTTCACTGAATATCTGGGCTGCACTTATTTACTCATAAACTCATTTGCATCCATTCTTGATGACCCATTTCCCATTTGAGATCACTCTGAGGCCAACAGGGGTTCAACAATCAATGCTAGCGGAGACATTACAGTCAAATTTGCCCTTACTGTTTTAACTACATACCATGATGTGTGAACTCTGGGGGTTACCATTAAAAGTACTATAAAAAAAGACTTCCAGAGATCCTGAAGAAGATTCTCTCATAAACAAAGAAACAAACAAACAAACAAACAGCAACAACAATAACAAAATAAAGCAAAAAAAGAAAACAACAAAACAACAGGAGGAGGAACAACAACACTAGAAGACAGATACACACTGAAATTATTCAGTTTCTTTCTTAGGGCCATAAGGATATGCCAATTGCAGTGGAAACTGACTTTTAGGAAGACATCTGTTGGTGAGGTCCAATTATAGAAAAAAAGCCTCCCTAAAATCTCCTAAGTAGCAGGTAACTGAAAAAAAAATTAGTGAAAGGTAAAAGAAGTGGAATTTATGCAATTGAACATCTGCTTTCTCGGTGGATTAAAACGAAGTGGGAAATCATGCCATTAAGTAAGAGAACCTAGAGAGCAGTGCTGATGTCAGCATATTTACTGAAGGTCAGAGGGGCCTACTGAAACCTCCTAGGTTTGTGGTATTGTTTGTGCTCTAAAGTTTCTCTGGGTCTCCATTGTCTTAGACACATACTTGAACTAATAAAATCCATGGTTTTTCTGGTATAAGAAATAAAGTGCTTAGAAAAGGCTGTTAGCAAAATTCTGTCCAAATAATTAAAGTTGTAACTGTTACCAGGACTGCCACCGTGATATCACCGAGCTAGGCAGCATCTTTCATTGTTACCTTTGAGGATGCCCACCTACTTCTGACAAGGACGTGGGTAGGCATAGCAGTGTAAGAGGTAAGGCTTGCATTTTCTCTGAAGTTTGGACAATTGTTACTTGCTTTCCTTTAAACTTGTAATGAGTCTGTCACTATAACCTTTAGATCCATGGGTTTCCTCTTCCACATCCTCCTAATCTTTTCACATCTGGGACTGTTTTAAATGCTTTCTCGCTTCACATCACTTAACTCTGTTTCCCCAGGGACAAAACACCAGTGTCTTGCTTGCCTGTAGTCTTGCTGATGAATGCACGAGCTTCCATCACCTATCTTCACGATGCTCTTCGTTCCCCTTTCTCTTCACCCCTGCAAAACACCAGAGATGCATCGATGTTTTTTGCAACCTTCCAACGTGTTAGAGTTCTGGTAAAACTGTATTTTGTAAATATTTCAAAGGATTTCCTCACTGGGACATAGTGGCTTTCACCTGTAATCCTCACATCCGTGAAGCTGTGGCAGAATGAGGATCAGGATTTTAAGGCTAGCTGGGGTTACTAAGGGGTATCTTGCCTTAAAAATAAAATAATAAAGGCTGGAGAGATGGCTCAGCGGTTAAGAGCACCCGACTGCTCTTCCAGAGGTCATGAGTTCAATTCCCAGCAACCACATGGTGGCTCACAACCATCTGTAACAGGGATCCGATGCCCTCTTCTGGTGTATCTGAAGACTGCTACAGTGTACTTATATATAATAAATGAATAAAATCTTTAAAAAATAAAGTAAAATAAAATAATAACAAATTAAACAAAAATTAAGTTTTTCATGGTATTATGGGCATAAGATGAGAGTTTTTAAAAAAATGTCTTTTCTCATATTTGGATTCCAAGCTTTATTTTTAGATTGTCCCTTTTCACTTTATTTCTGGAAACTACTTTCTCTTGAGGTTTTATATTGCCTGTCACCTTCTGCAACCCCTCCCCTCTGCAACCTCTCCCCTCTGCAACCTCTCCCCTCTGCAACCTCTCCCCTCTGCAACCTCTCCCCTCTGCAACCGCTCTGCTCTGCTGACCATGGGTTTACCAAGTGCTGTCTCACGTATCTACTTAATTTTCATATGCCTACTATTTATACTATTTAATAACAGATAACATATAGGGACGACTTCATCAATCTCATTCTGAATATCAAGTTTCCTTTAGAGAACTTCACTTAATATTATTAGAATAATTTTTAATAACCTAAATATTTTTTCCTTGTTTTCTTTAAAAATTTTAGTTTTCTTGAAGTATGCAAACTTACACAGTCCTGTCATTTCAGGCTTCATTTCAAACAGAGAGCTTACAGCATTTCCCCATTTTCTCTTCCTGAATGGACTTAAAGAAAGGGCATTTTTGTTACCTTTAAATATATCTACCCAGTATAACTCACTGATGACCATTTAGTCTCCAGTCATTTGGCACTTACTACATTATGATTACACAGTATTGTGATATAGATCAAGTTGCTACAGTGAAATTCCAAGGAGAAATTTTAATACCAATCAAACAACTTTTCTTCGGATGGCATTATCCTTTAGGAAAAAAAATGCTATATGGTTTCCTGTCATATTAGCTACAACTTTTGCTTTTAAAAAATTCAAGCTGAGAATGTTGAGCTCAGAACAGAATTAGAACCAGAGCAATTCTTCTGTCCTCTGTGGGAAAAACAAGAAAGAAAGGCACAGATCAAATGCCATTTTCAAACATCTGGTTGAGTCAGAAAATGAATAATTTAAAGGGAGGATACTTTGTGGCTTTAATATCTTAGGTAGGGCATTACGGTCTCAGCACATTCTGCAGTGTGTGCGGCTTCATGCACTCACCGTCAACAGCAGCACTCTACATCAAAGCGACCAGCTGCTGGATGTTGCTCTGTATTAATATGACATTCTAATTAATCCACGTAAGAAGTACCATTGCTCCTAGAAGCTAGTGATCAAAGGAAATCCATGATTAGGCATGTCAGTTTAGAAAAATTCATCAGTCCCCCAGTTTCTTGTAATGACTTCATTGTTAGGAAGCCACATTGTTAAAAAAGCAGACAGCTGTTCACCAGTGTTTCAAAAAGAATAAAACAGAGCCAAATGGTACAACACATACTAATGAAGAAAATGATAAAAGTAAACCCAGGGGAGAGAAAAGAATTATTCAGCTATAATGTTCTGTCTTATAGGATCGGCTTTAAGTTCCAAGTGTCAACAGTCTAAGGTGTCCTAGATTTTCTTCAACTCATCAGTGACTCAGTTACTACACACTTGGATCATTCCTGATCTCAGGGAATGAGGAGGGATGAACCACTCTAAGGGGTTAATGGTCTAGGTCACCATAAAAGTAAGAAAAAAGAGTGGTATGATGTCACTTGTAGTAAGTAACTCTAAACATGGTAAAGTAACCTATGAGATGCATCAACAAATAATGACCAAGACCGAGCTGAGGAACATGGTTTAATAATCAGAACCCATGATACAAGGAGATAAATAACCCCTTCAAGGTCAGAGGTCCTCTGACCTCCACAAGTACGGCCTCTATCACTACTGTCCATATATACCCACCTAGTCACAGATAAATAAATATTTGTAAAGGTACACACAATAAGAGTTATATTTAATTATGTTTTATAAACATTTGCAGTATGAAAGAAAACTTCAAGGCATTCTCTTCTTTTGGATATTTTATTTATTTTCATTTCAAATGTTATTCGCCTTCCCGGTTTCCCCTCTGCAAACCCCCTATCCTAGTCCCTCTTCCCCTGCTCCTATGAGGGTGCTCCCCCACCCACTCTCCCACTCCTGCCTCATTGCCCTGGAATTTCCCTATGCTGGGTCATTGAGCCTTCATAGGACTAAAGGCCTCTCCTCCCATTAATGCCAGATAAGGCCATCCTCTGCTACATATGCAAATGGAGCCATGAGTCCCTCCATGTGTACACTTTGGTTGGTAGTTTAGTTCCTGGGAGCTTTGTGAGCTCTGGTTGGTTAATACTGTTGTTTTTCCTATGGGGTTGCAAACCCCTTCTGCTCCTTGAGTGAACACTGCATTAATACAAAATCTTGCTGTCCAAAATAAACAAAGATCAGAAAATATTCTAATGGCCAGCATAAAAAAAATAATACTGATGTCTAGATTGCTTAAGTTATAAGTTGTAATTTATAGAAAAACATGTAATAATGTCAAGAAAGGTCCTACATTTACTTGTGCAATGTGATGGGATTTTTTTCACTACTCTAAATTACAGCAGAAAATTGTCAGCTAATAAAATAATAAAAATTTTATATAAAGAGTAAGCAACTCTTTTCAACGGCTTGAATTCATTCCATCTACCTAATAGTCAATATTTACATTTTCTAAGACTTGTTCACGCTCCTTATAATAGTCCTTGAGGGAAAGATGCCCTCACTTGGCTGTGGACTACTTCCTCACAGTGAGGGCAACCAGCTTCACCAGGGAACAGCACATTCAATCAGTGATGCAGAACAGGAAATGCAGTGGTTTTCTGAAATGCTCTCCCAAACTTCTTTAAACTTTATGTATTGATCAGTGCTGGCTCTTGGCCTTCCCCATGGAAACCACAGCAGACCCGTGATGGCACAGAATACTAGAATAAGAAATGCCTTCTGAAGTGAGGTCATAGCAGACCATGCAGCTTGTATATGGTCATCCTAGAATGCCATTGGGATGTTTCCTCAGGGTTGGGTGCACCCTGCTGTGCTCAGCATCACACTCAAGGAACAAATGTCACCTTGAGAGGGTACATGCACATTAACAGTTAGTAGTTTCTGTATTGGATTGATCCCACCCAGATTCTAAAGTACTGAAGATACCCTAGACGTTTCCAGGTACTTAGTCAGACTAACACACTCCTCTGATCCTTTCACTCTCTTCACCCTCAGAATAAAGAGAATCATAAACAGAATAGTATTCTTGGTAATTAATTTCATGTCGTAAATTATCAGCGGGTGCAAAAAAAACCAAAACAAATTGTGATTATTTCATACCCTAAATTAGTCATATTCATAATTTATCATGGAGTTAACTTTATATTTTTTGTATTTATTTATCTGTTTAATGCATATGACTGTTTTACCTACATGTGTCTGTGTACCTATTATGACCATAGAGGTCAGCAGGAAGTGTTAGAGGGACAAAGTTATGGATGATTGTGGGCTGCCATTTAGGTGCTGGGGATAGAACCTGGGTTTTTTGCAAGGATAAGTGCTCCTGACCGTGGAGACACTTCTCTAGTCTAAAGCATGTATTTTAAATCTGCTCATACATAGCCAACTGGAGTTCAGAGCAGGTAAGTAACTTTCTTGACAGTTTAGATTTTTAAATGGAAAGATGGAATTGAAAACCACATTTGCTCATGTCTGGAGGTCATTTCAAAAATATTGATTTCTTTGGTTCAGTTATGTTTTTAAAGGCCTAAAAAATAAAATCAAAACAGAAACAAAGCTATAATTTAGTGGTTATTATGATTTTTTTCATAAATTCATATCCATGATAGTGTCGACTATGATTAAATTAACATCGCATCATTTGAGTGAAGAGGTATTTTTGCCCAATGTAGTTAGGAGTGAGAGCAGTTGCTGAGTTAATATTTCAATTACCCTGACATCATAGTTTTCTTATCGAATCTAATATGACTGTTGGAAGATGAATGAGTGAATGGAAGAATTAACCAGCTTGTGCAAGGAGTAATGCTCCTTGAGAAATGCTGTAACAGGTTGATGCCTTCATAGAAGAATAGAATAGTTTATTTTCAGATTTGTTTAAATTTGGTTTTATATGTGCTATGTTAATTTTGGTGCCTTGAATGAGAATGCCCACATAAACTCTTACATTTAATGCCTGGTTCCCAGTTGTTGGAATCACTTAAAAGTATTTGACTGTATCATAGTTGGAGGAAGTTTGCCACAGGGTACATGATTCCCAGATCTCTCTCTCTCTCTCTCTCTCTCTCTCTCTCTCTCTCTCTCTCTCTCCCTCTCTCTCTCTCCCTCCTCCCCACCACCTCTGTCTCCCTCCCTCCTCTTTCTGCCCTGTTTAGATCATTGTATACTATTGGTACTCTTCCAGTGAGTGTCTGCCTGACCATTGCCATTTTCCACACTATGGTCGTCATGGTCTTTAACCCTCTAGAACTGTGATCCCTTGTAAAAGTTATTCTTCAGGTATTTTCCATGTCCCACCCCTGTTCTTACATAGCTGCTGGAGTTTCTGTGCCTGATTTAGCTCAGGAATAATGATACAGAGATCTGGTATTTTTCTTTTGATCAACAAACTACAAAGTGGACAGGTTCTGAGTGATCTTCTAAGTCTACCTGTTTCACAGCCATGCGGTTCTTCATCTCCAGTATGACTCTCGCTCTGGCTAATTGTGGTTCATGTCTGTCTTCATGGAGTCTTTCTTGGCTACCTGCTCATGGAGACTCCTCATGGTCTCTCCACATGTTCCTTCCCCTTTGTCCTTTTCCCTCTAGTCTCTCTGCGATTCCCTGACTCACATCAGAAGTCGTATTCCCTTCTGCCCGGCTAATTGGCAGATCAGCTCTTTAAAAACCAATCATACAGGATGGAAATCAACTTTTACATAATATGGAGACTGGAGATGCTTGATCTCGTCATCCTCTGGACTGCAAATAGATGTGTACAAATAGAAATCAGCATCTGAATACATAATGCACAAAACCATTCCCCAACAATCCCTCGAGTTAAACTTTCCCTTTTATAAGGTGCCTTTGCCATACTGTTTTGTTATGGTAATAGAAAAGCTATTATGATCATGTGGTTTATATCCATTCTTTTCTTACCATCAGTAAAAATCATATAATTAACAGTCTTAAAATAGAGTTGGTGTGTAGAGGATATGAAAGGACTTGAAATATAAATCCTCAAAGTAAGAATGGAAATACAGAACTGAATCAGGGTCATTGAGCTATTTTTACATGAGATTTAGATTGATACATAGAATAAAATTCAAAATGCAAGAATGGGAAGTTTTAGATTTTATAATTAACTTATAATTAATGAAGGCATTCTGTAATCACATTAGAAATATAGTCTCTTTCATCCAAAATGCTTGGGATGATACATATTTGGAATTGTACTTCCTTCAGATTTTGAAATATTTTCATATGCATAGTGAGATTCCACTGGGCTGAGATCCATATCCAAATGTAACTTATTAATGGTTCATATACACCAAAGCCTAGCACCTGATGGTAATTTTATTTAGCATTTGTGTATGTGTGTATACAGTACACTTGTGGATGTTGTAAGACACGCTGCTGTAGTCAATTCTTTTATTATGAAGGTTCCAGGGTTCAAATTCAGGCCATCAGTCTTGGCAGAAAATGTTCTTACCCAATGAGCCATCCCAATGCCTTCCTTATTCAGTACATTTAGAATGTCTGTCCAGACTGTACCTTGAATAGTGAGATTAGATACTGAATTTTCCCTTTGCGGTATAATCAAAACACAGAAATTTCAGTTATCAAAGTGTTTTGAACTTAAAAATTTTGGAAAACATCTTCATTAATATTTCTACATTAAAAACAACTAACTATATATTTACTGAAGGTCTTTTTATTGATATTCCTCTCTATGACACTAAAAATCAGAAATGATAAGTATGGGTTAAGATCCACTCAATATATCTTGGTATTAACATTGTGGAATTATTAGGTTAATGATGCTTTTATGTAAAAAGCAACTTCAGGAAGTCATAGTGGATGCTTAACTGATGGATCCTGACCATTTGACTCACGTTCATTCTGGCCCATTTTGATATTGATTTTCATTTCATAATGGATTAACTGGGCATTGTAAGATTTCAAAGGGGGGAATTAATCTATGATAATATGTAAAAGATAATTTTTTAAGTTACCCTAGAGATCAAAGGTCTTGGAAGATTGCAATCTGTTACAAGAATGTGTAGTTCACAGATATCTTACAAATCACGTTTTCGAATAAGTTTTACTTGTAATCATTAACATAAATTAACAAAGATTGACACATTAGTTATCTCTACCAATTTAACAGATTCCAAGATCCAAATGTCTACAAAATTGTGATTGTTCATTACATACCCATGCGAAAAAGAATCCTCATGTATTTCTCAGTCTTTTATACTTGGACACAGCAGTGCAACAGCAGAACGTTGATCTGTTTGTTACTCTCCAATGGAAGAACAAACATTTCTCACTCAATTAGACTAAATTGTAAACAGAACATAGAATAGAATTCTACTGTCCATTTGAGTGCTACATAGCAAGATTGTTTTACTCACTAAATGAGGAACAGAGATGTTTATAAATAATGAATTAAAGGAATGATCCATTTGCTGTGATTAGGATAATATTACCAGAGCTTGGAGTGTGTGTGTGTGTGTGTGTGTGTGTGTGTGTGTGTGTGTGTGTGTGTGTGTGTGTGTGTGTCTTTTGTAGTTGAGTTCTTGTTCCTCTAACCTTACATTATTTCCTGAGTCAGCCGTCTCTTGAGATGTTTTAGGGAGAAATTTCATTCTACGAATATCCTACTGTGAAAGTAAGAAACCCACAAAACCACCACTCTCATATGCTAGGAAGACAGAGAATCCATAGATGTGGGTTGGTGGTACATTGCCCTGAGGAGTTCTGTCAGTCTGTGTGAGAAGTAAAATCATACTGTGTGTCTCTGCTATAGTCCTCTACAGTGTGTTTCTTAACTCCAGTACGTGCCAGAAAAATCAGACAGATTTTCCAAAAAGAGGGTTGCTTACAGACAGCAAGACAAGGTTACAGGGTTTTTTCCACTTTTTTTTTTTGTCCACTTTAGGGCAACTACATGTGAGTACAAGTTGGAAAGAAGAGAAGATGACAAGTGGATCCAGACAAGGAGAAGAGCGTTACTGAAGCTCCCAACAGGAGTTAAATGTCATTTGGAAAAAAACTGCCCATTACAGAATGTCTGAGGAATGCGTCATTGATATTTCCTGAATCCCCACACTAGAGATCCAGATTGATCTGGTAGAAATAGATGAACAAAGCAAGATAACCAAGTACACATAGCGTTTTGTTTGAATCACAAAGGGGTTTATAGAGATACTTATGAGAAGATCCTAGGAGAGCAAGGGGACTCTGGGTTATCTGAAAGACTATGTTCAGAATTTGGTATGGAAGACAGTGAGTTGAAAGATAAATTCTCTCACGTCAGGTCAAGTGCGGAAAAGTTACAGTTTAACCTTGTTTAATAGCTTTGCATAATTCTGTAGAACATGACTATATACTTTGCCTTTCTCCCATTCCAGATGGGCACGTGTGCATCAGAAACCAGAAATCATTCATCAAATCAACTAGCTAGTCATAGGATTGACTGAGTACTTTTATTTAATGCTCTCTTTATTTAAAGAATATCAACTATCTTGCCTATTTTCATTTACTTCTTAAAGGTTTAGTCATTAAACATTTTAAAAAAATTTTATTAGATATATTTCTTTACTTACATTTTAAACGTTATTCTTTTTCCCGGTTTCCTGTCCATAAGCCCCTACTCCCTCCCCTCCCCCATGTTATTTAAAGTTATTTCCTGTTATTTTTGTTTTTGCTTAATTTACTATACATTTTATTTAAAATCTAATCCAAACATTAACTTTAACTAGAGCCCAAAGTTTCAAATGAATACATAAAACACACACACACACACACACACACACACACACACACACACACACACACACACACACTTCCCCCTTGCTGGGATGTTGTGTAGCTTGATCTTGTTCATGTCTTATGCATGCTATTCTAACTACCTTTAGTTCATGCAGGTTAGTGCCTTGGAGTATCCAGAAAACAGTTTCCTATTGTCATCCACTGTCTCTGGGTCTTACAATCTTTTCAGCTTTTCTTCATCAATAATCTCTGAGCCTTGAGAAGAGATGTGTAGTCTCCAAGAAACCACTCATGCTCCAGTAGTTGGCCAAATAGCCAAATACCCATGCACAATCTGGAACCACTAAACCAACTCCATGGATTTATTTTTTTCATTAATTTATTTCCTTTATATTCAGATTGAAGCTTCCCCTCCCTCCTCTCCTCACAGTGCTCCCCTATTTACCTTACCTCCCTTCTTCCCATCCCCCTCCTTTTCTCCTCTGAGAAGGGGAGGTCTCCCATGTATATCAACCCACCTTGCCCTAGCATAGTATGCTGTAGTAGGACTGGGTTCATCTTCTTCTATTGAGCTCAGACAAGGCAGCTCAGTTAGGGGAAAGGGGGTCCAAAGGTAGACATCAGAGTCAGAGCCAGCCCCTTTTCCCTTGTTAGGTGTCCAGCATAAAGACCAAGCTCCACCTCTGTTACCTAGGTCCTTCCCATGCACCCTCTTTGCGTTGTGCTTCAGTTTCTGTGAGACCCCTTGGGCCTAGCTTAGTGGATTCTGGAGGTTTCTTGTTGTGTCTTTGACCTTCTGGCTCCTTCAATCCCTTCTTCTCATCTCCCACAAGATTTCCAGAGTTCTACCTGATGTTTGGCAGTGGGTCTCGGCCTCCATTTCCATGGGTTTATTAAAAGCAAGAAGATTCAAAATTGGGAGGGAATAATGGTGATAGGTATAGAGGAGAAAGTGAAGGGGAAAGAATGGGTGGAGTTGACGAAAGCTTATGGTATGTGTGTAGGAAATTCTCATTGTATAAGAAAAGAAAGTTTTAAAAAGAAACACATGTGAGAAAAATTACTTATCTGAAATAAAAATGGCTTAATTGAAAAATAAACACAGGTTGTGAAGGATAGCACATTTCAGTTACATATACCACCAATGTTACAGTAATTGCGATCCTATCATGGTAATACTTTTTTTAAGATCACTGGGAATCATCATGCTAGAGGAATTTTGAAAGGAAAACACTAATGTCTGCAAGGAAAGCAAAGGCTGGCCATGGGTAGGATGTTTTCCCTCCCTGAGGCGTATCAATGAAACACACATGTCAACATGAGTAACAAACATGTGCTAGAGATCTAGCTGTGGAAAACAGAACCTGCTACCACCCTTGTGGACTTATCGTTTGCCTTTTGTGTTTATTCAATGTTGCCATCTATGGAAAAAATATGGGAATTTTTCATATACCCAATAGTTAAGAAATAGCATCATAGCACTTTTCTGAACACATAATAAAAATATTTCTGCTTTACTTAAAAGCTTTTAAAAATGTATAGTGTGTTCATTACTGTAAAGTTAGAGATATTTTCATGGCCAAGTTCTTCTATATCTTGAGAGTGGTAATCTCTTTTGATGTTTCGTGGGAGAATAGCATTCTGATATCTTCTGCTTTGATTATTTTTTACTCATACAGTCATTATCTGGAACATTCATATTTTGCATACTGAAATCCATTTGTTTTCAGATCATATGTAAATTTGAAAGTTACCACAATTTAAAGTGTCTTGTATCAAAAAATTTTAAATATAAAATTTTAATGTGCCACTTATGCTTTAAATTTTGATGTTCCTAATTGTAGATAATTTAAATACATCTTCGAATGTAGCCTCAAATTATTTTCTTAGTTCTGATAATTCTTTTATGTCTCCTTGAGATATTTATAATGTAGATTAGTGAAGGGTTCACATTGATTAGTTGTTTTAGACTAGGTTTCCACTATGAATTGGAAATATATTAATCCAATTTGAAAGAATGATGCTACGGGTGTTATAGTATAGAAGTAATTAGTTAATCTGCTACAGCATGGTTAGCTAACCTCATGCTAATTATATGGTTTGTTTTAGTTGTTTTGTTTTAGTTAGTGTTTTACTGTTGCGAAAAGACAAAGTGACCAAGCAACACATATAAAGGACAACATTTAAGAGGGGGTGGCTTACAGGTTCAGAGGTTCAGTCCATTATCATCAAGATGGGAGCATCAAAGTCCAGGCAGTCATAATGCAGGAGGAGCTGAAAGTTCTATATCTCCTTTCAAAGCAAACAGGGGCAGAATCTCTTCTGGGCATCTAGAAGGAGGGTCTCAAAGCCCACCTACACAGTGACACATCTCCTCCAACAAGGCCACACTTCTAATAGTGCCACTCCATTGGCCAAGCATATTCCAACCACTGCATGGTTACATCTAAATCACATAATTTTATTACTAATGAGAAAGTTCATGTTCATGCTGCACATTTAGCATTGTTGAGTGTACATTACAGGTAGTAACTAACATGGTCTTTTATATATGGAATTATATTGCTATGAATAATACTTCACGTTTTCCCAGTCTCTCTGGAAAATTTAAATAGTTTCCACAGATGACTACAAATCAAGTGAGTGAGGGAGTTTGTTCTAGAACACAGATAGAAAGAACATCACACAGCTTACCCTGGGAAAAACAGTACAGGGAGGGTAGGAAACACCTTTCTTCAAGAAACAGCATACAAATCTTGATCACATCTTATATATTTAAAAGTCAGTCTGACTTTTAAGATATCAATTTTTATTCCTTTCTGTTTACATAAAAGTACTAGGTTTATCGTAACAATTTTCCAAATGTATCTTTCCAGTGGGAATCACACAGACACAGACATACACACACACACACACACACACACACACACACACACACACACACACACACACACACACACACCACACACACACACACCACTGACACATACGCACCAAAACATATTATATATGGTTGTAATCCAAAAACATATATGAATATCTATCTAGCTATCTATCATCTATGTATCTATCTATGTATCTATCTATCTATGTATCTATCTATCTATCTATCTTCTATTATTTATCTGTCTGTCATCTATCATCTACCTAAAGAATTATGTTATTAACCCTTTTTAAGAGTGTCTAGTAGACTTTCCTACACCATAAATCTTTACATATCTCTAATCCTAATATGATGATTTATTATGTTGCTGTGCACAGTCAATTGTAGAGACACTTCTTTGTGATCCTATTGCAAATGGAACTTACTAAAGACAAAACTGTACATCCATGATTCTTATAGATGTCATACACATGACATGTTTATGACCCTTCTCTATTTACAGAAATTTTTGTTCCTTGTGGGCTTTTTATGGAATCTTTTTGTCATCTGAATAACCTTATTCCATTTGAGAAATACAAATTGAAAATCCCAAGTAGAATTTCTCAGGGGTAATTTGTTGTACTCTGGCTAATAATAATTAGCCTGCTGTATTCTAAAAATTAATGGAAAGGTTAACACTTTGGCCACGAACAAGTGACATTAATGGAATAGAAAGGAAGCCACCTTCAGGAAATAACATAAAGTGTAATAACTGTAAGTGATAACAAACTTATTATTCTCAAGGAGGTATTCACAGTTTTCAGATATAACCATAATTCACTATCTGCATGACCTTGAGAAAGTAACAAGTTTCTGGGTCTTAGTTTTGTAGGTGACATTAATTAAATTTCATAGAATTATAATAAGTGATGTTGAAGAACTGAGTTCCAGGAAGATCACATAAGGCTCTAAATGTCAGTTACAATTTTTATATATTATCATAATTACAGTCTTTTCTTACAGTGAGGATGCAATTAGGCCATAAGGCAGGCTAAAGAAGATGGCTCTTAAACTTGAATGCATCTACAAATCACTTAGGATTTTGTCAAAATGCAAATTTTGGCTCAGCTGCTCTGATTTCTAAGGAAATCCAGATGATAGCAATGCTATTGGTCCACGCTTGTCCATCCCTGTTGCAGTTGATATACAGAAAATCACCAGAAGAGGACCTCGCATCCAGCAGAATTAGAAATTTGAATACTAATCTTCCTCTTTACAGTGCACCCTTTGTCCAATGATGACATTATTCTGATTATACTCAGCAATGAAAAATTAAATCTTCCCCTGCTTAGGCATTCAAAAAACATTGAATATTTCTAGACCTCTACTTACTGTAAAAGACAAGTTTTACTGTATTTTTAATTTTTTATTCTATTTTGAGTTCTATAGACATAGGCACTTTCATACATTTCTTGTATTTCAAATTAAAATGTGTATATAGGGTAATGAATAAAATCCATCCATATCTTTTATAGAAATAATCACACTTCAAGCTTACTTTTGTAGGAGGTGGGAAGATTTAAAAGAATAATCATAATGTGTATGATGAATTGAAAAATACTAAACATTATCTAGGCAATGTCATGAGGAGCTCAGGGTGCAGAGGAGAATTATCTCCAAATCATATCTAGAAGTAACATTAACTGCCTCCCCTGACATCTTGCCCCAATGGTTCATGAACCTGAGCCCATCTCAGGTTCCTTTGGGTGCCACTTCCTGCTCCATTTCTATGTTCTCATTTTTTTTCTCTTAGAAAAAGAGAGGACAAATATGCCCTAGATGTAGTAGAACCTATTTTATATGCATTATTTACATAGACAAAGTCAATTTTCATTAGAAACTAAAAAACAGGTACACCATCTTCTTCATTTGACGGAATAAGGAAAGTGACATTCATCCCGTTTCTAAACAACCAGCTTCAGTAGGCTTTCTTGCCTTCTTTAAAAGCCAGATACTCCTTCAGCTCTGCTCTTTCCCACCATCCCTCTTTTCGTCTGTGACATTACCATCAGTTCCCAGATTCCTTTAATTAGTCTGGCTTTCAGGGTGACTCCATCTCTTCTTGTGTATAGCTGTTCTTCGGATGAATTTGTCATATATAAATAATATGAATGCAAGCTGAATTTTAATAAGCGATGCAGTGGCCTAAAGATGTGTCAGTTCTGCCAACTATATCTGCAGCAGTCCTCTCTGTGAGAAATTTAAAACATGCAGATGAGGAAGATCTAAGCTATGCCATAGTATGCCTTGGTGACAATTCATTCCATTGACATGGAACTAGTCTCTCATTCTTCTATATATTGGGTCTATATGATGTATTTTTTATTATCTGAGAGGCAAATGTATACTCACCTTGCTTTTTTATAAAAGAAAAATGCATGAAGGACATGTATGGGATGGAAATGGAGAAGAGCCTGAGGAAAAGAAGGGCCAGCGACAGGCCGAAAGTGGGATCCAGCTCAAGGGGAGGCCCCAAGACCTGACACCATTGCTGAGGCTATGGGGCACTCACAAAAAGGGACCTATCATGGCTGCCCTCCAAAAGACCCAATAGCAGCTCAAAGAGTCAGATGCAGACGTGTGCACCCAACCAATGAACAGAAGCTGCTCACCCCTGTGGTTGAATTAGGGAAAAGCTGGAAGAAGCTGAGGAGGAGGGCAACCCTGCAGGAGGACTGGCAGTCACAATTAACCTGGACCCCCAAGATCTGATACTGTATCACCAACCAGACAGCATACAGCAGCAGAGATGAGGCCTCCAACACATACAGCAGAGGACTCCTGGATCTGGGTTCAGTCAGAGAAGACGCACCTAACCCTCAAGAGACTGGAGGCCACAGGAAGTTTGGAGGTCTCATGGGGTAGGTGGAGTGGGGACATCCTGATGGAGACTCAGTGGGTTGGGGGAGCAGGGAGGAGGTATGGGATGTGGAACTGTTGGGTGGGGGATGGCCCGGGAGGGGAATAAAATCTGGAGTGTAAAAATAAATAAAAAAAAATACATAGTACATCATGCCAACAAAACGAAACAAAACAAAACAAACAAACAAAAAAAACAACAAAAAAATTGCATGAAGAACGTCACTGAGTAGAATTGGCAGTGATGTTTTGCATTTAAAGATTTAATGTTATATTTCAAGGCTCTGGGCATTTTCTATATCAAGAAATTTGAAAATATATGTACGTATATATATTATAATTTTTAGAATCTTATTGATTTCCACACTACCTTTTTGTTTTGCTCACTACTTGTTTTCTATCACTCTCCAAGTTATGAATACCTATTCACAAACAATACCATAATATACTCAAATGAAAGTCAGATTGAGAGATTTTGATCATAATATAATCAGAAGTGAGTTGGCTCAGCCTGCCTCTCTGTGCTTTATCTAGTATTTTGGAAGCTGCTGTATATGAGCTACTCTGACACCTTTCTAATACTCTTCCCAGCGCCTTTACCCCTCGTTTCTTTTATCCTCCATCTTCTGCCATAAAGGCAAATGGTTGCAAGCTGAAGTGCAAACACATGTGGTTGAGTGTGTCACTCTAGATCGTTACCCATAAAAGTAGACAAGAGATTCGAGAAATGTGTGTGTGCACTGAGCTGAAACACGATAAACTCTTTTCCTGTGTAGACATACAGTTCATTAGACAAACAAACACTGTAGGAAAATAAGGCAGGTGTGTGAATATGTTAGCCAGTGTGCAAAATTAATACTATGTGTGGGGTTGAAAGGAATGGTCTTGCCTTTAAGGGAGATGAGTTCAGAAAGCCAAAAGGTCAGCTGCACAGTTGCTAATTTTCTTTCATTATTTCCATAATGAGATGTATTATTTCAACAGATAGCCTCCTGGGAATTGATTTTTAATGATTTCAGGCATGCATTTCCTAGGCTTTTATTCATAAGGAATTGTAACATTGTCCATGTATCCCAGAAGGATGGGCACAAATTCTGTGAGTTAATAAATAGTTGCTAATTGTTTTGTGCAACTGTTCTGTGAACCCCGAGATTTCACAGACCGTTGCAAGTGCAAACACTATTGAACATACCAAAGCTTACAGTGGAATGAGAAAATATCTCATTGAGAGCAATCTCTTTGAAGAAATGAAAGTGAAGGTCAATATCTGGGTCTTGGACGTAAGATAACAATTGTGAAAACAGTTATAGGCAAAATGATCCTCATTTAGAAACTTATGTGTATAGATAAAAGTTTAAGGGAAATAATTAAGGTTTTGCGAATAATAAATTTGTATAATATTTCCATTATTCTTAAATTGCTGATTAGAAAGATTTTTCAGTGGACAGAACTTTAAAACATCTGAGGAAAAGCATCTCAAGAACAAGAAGGGTATTAATATTCAAAGGTTAAAAATGTGTGTTTTGACTAGACAAATCAGAAGATTTCTAGCTACATATACACTGGATATTGAAAGGTTACAATGATATTATTATGCCAGAATCAATAAATATTTGGTACAGAAAAAATGCAACATACATTATTTTTGTGTGGTAAGTGGGACTAACACTTGTTATACATAAAATGAGTACGTGTGTGTGCATGCATGTGTACGTGTGTAAAAACAGATGATAAAATACTGCCTTTAACTGTAATTTCTTTATGTTTCAGTAAACTTTATTTTTATTGCTATTTTATCTATCGGTGATCTTTCATGTATAATACAGTTTTTCATATGGCATTAGTTGAATTGGGTTTTATTCAATGTTTCTCTTTGAAATGAATGTGATAATTTATCGAGCACTTTTGCACTGCAAGAAAACTGTCCACTCTGGACATATTGGAAGAGCTTATATCAGGTTGTTTTATAGAGGAGGAAACTTGACTGACAAAAATTATGAATATTTTGAGCGTTATGTGACTTGTGTAATTTTGACTGCCAGCTGTACTTTTATAAGTACACAACACAGCATACACTTTATTATTCTTTGATATTTGCAGATCTCAGCATTTTTCGGAATATTCATTTTGCATTTGATACATATTTATTGTTACTTTCATTATTAGTATTAGCTCAAGGAGTCACTGCTTTCTAGATGCTAGAAAACACTGTGCTCTGTGTATGGATTGTGAAAACTCCCAATTTATGTTAAACAGGATGACAGAGTCTCTCTGACCTTGAGTCAGTGGCTTATCATTCATTTGTTTAAAAAAAATATAAAGTGGTGAAGCTAATCTTGCCTCACAGAATTGTGTCAAAGCTAACTGAAAGAGGACATGAGTTGAAGACGGGGATTCTGCTTGTGCATCTCTCCCAGGAATCTGCAAGGTGGTCGTTAGAAGCTAGGGGTCAGGTTCACGTCCAAAGTGCAGTCCGCGTGTCAACATAACAGCTGCTCTGAAATGTGCGCTTCTCCTTGAACTTTTCTGCCTTGCAGTCTAGCAAAGTTTGCATCTCTGTATATAAACTACTGGTAACACAGACAAAGAATACCATTTTCATTTATTTCTTTGGTTCTTGAAGATTTGTGGAGATGTTTAGGAAGGGATTGTGGTTCCTGGTGATCGAACAGAGTTGCCCAATCACGCATGATTGAAGGAATGTTGGATGCTGCAAGGATACAGTTAATCGCTCCTCTCGCCCGTTTTCCCACTGGCTGCAACTAGGATTTCTGCAGGTTTGTTTTTGGGACTGCAGCTAAGGGGTTGGTCGGGAAAGCAGATCTTGGGAACATCTCCTGCTTGGGAGGAGCCCTGAGCTTCCTCTTTAGCACCACGGACAGAGCACCAAAACCTCAGTGAGAGGCGGAGAAAACCGGCTCGCCTCACGTGGGGAGGAGGGAGCGCAGTAGCTGACAGGCTGGGAGGAGAGGAAAGAAAAGGAAGGAGGAGTGCTCCGGGCAGGAGTGGAAAACAAAAATCTGGGCGCATTCAGAGCATCAGGTCCTGGGGGTGTTGTTCAGCTGCAGTGCGCTCCTAATTCAGGCGGACGCTGCCAGAGTTTCCCAGCCGATTGCCAGTCCCTGTTGGAGCAGACTGGCATCTAGACCTGACTCCAGGTGAGTTAAGCTGAGAGGTGTGCTTAGGGGTCTTGAACCAGGGGCCTGAACCTGCTGCTTTTTGTTTCTTGTTTTTTTGTTTTCCCGCTGCTGATTTTTATTTACCTAAGACAAGGATGTACTTGGTCTTGACAGAGGCTGAGGATAAGGAATGGGCGGGGGTTGGTTTTGATCTTCAGGCAGAAATTGGATGAAATTCAACTCAAGTAAGTGGGCTTGAGAAAATGTCTTCGAAGGTAGACATTGTGTGTGTGTGTGTGTGTGTGTGTGTGTGTGTGTGTGTGTGTGTGTGGGTGTGTGTGTGTGTGGGCGTGTGTGTTAAGATAAATAATCTTCTATGACAATAAATTGTGCTCGTCTTGTTCCATGCTCATTTTCTCCAGTCAAGTAATAGGATTGGAAAGCTTGGGAAAGTGTATTTTTGGTGTAAGGAGCAACAGGAAAATATTACCTTTGAGCCCAGAAATCTACTCACTTTGCCTTTCTATTGATTGACCTGGGTTCTATATTTTTTTTCTTTTCCTTTCTGTACCTTCTTTGAGCTCATTAAAGGGGACTTGAGGCCCCAGATAGGCTTCACATGTGATAGCAATTTAGCTTAAAAGCCATATTGATTCACTCCATCTCCTCTTCATCTTCCCTGTTCCAAAATTGGTACCTTTTTTTTTTTTTTTTTTTTTGAGGTGGGGGAGGAGGTGAAAACATAACTTTGAAGAGGATGACTTACAGGGAATGTATTTTTTCTCACTTTGGAAATCTTTGGCTATGAGAGAAGTGGTGAGTCCTTTGAAAGGGAAGACAATTTGTCATCCTGTGAAGGTCTCAGGGAAAGGATTGATGGGGTTTTCAGGAATCTCCTTCTGGTATGGGCAATTCTCCTGGCTACCCTCAGTGTAGGTTTACTTTATACATGCTTCATTGTGTCGTGTGTGTGTGTGTGTGTGTGTGTGTGTGTTTGTGTGTGTGTGTGTGTTTGTGTGTGTCTGTGTGTTTGTGTGTGTCTGTGTCTGTGTGTCTGTGTGTCTCTGTGTGTGTGTCTGTGTGTCTATGTGTCTGTGTGTCTGTGTGTCTATGTGTCTGTGTGCATACATATTTAGCAGAGCATACGTATTTGTGAAAAACAAAATTCTCTAGGTATTTCAAAGTTAACTTGGTTTAGAAGGTTCATGGCTCAGTAATACTAACAGCTCATCATCGTGGACACAGAAGATAGTGTATTTTGGGTATAGTTTTTTAACTCAAATTTTTGTTTCTATTGTGTAGCCTGGGCCTCTGTTTCTGAATCCTGTATTACTAGTACCCTTTGGTGATTACCTGTCAGTAGAATTTATGGTTGTTTCATTTGTCCAGTGGGCTACCACAAATATTAGTAGCAGTGAGGTATGCAAATTTCTCATTTATTCCAGAAATGGGAGAGAGATTTAAACTATCTTCCAGGTCTGTTTTGAGAAGGGTCACTTGATACGTATTGGCACTTGTAGGAGTTTCACCACCAGTACAGGTGCATCCAGAGTTTAGTAACGCAGCGCCACTGGACTCTCCTCCCTCACCTTAAGGTCACCTGGATCAGGGCTGCGCTCGAGTTAGAATTTTTCAGCGCAGACACCTTGCTTCTCCATCTTGTGGAAGTTTTGGGAAACAGAAGTATCAATTCAGTTTTGAATGTGAGGACTAGAGGGATGAACTGTATTAAGTTTCAATGAATGCCGTGTTGTAATGCAGAAATTTATTCAACTTCAACTTTGGATCTTTTCCAAAGTTTACACCTACTTTTAGTTTAGACTACCACAAGGAAAAAATATAAACATGATGTGCAAAAGACATTTCTTTTGATTGAGAAGACTTAGAACACAAGTGTGCCGAGGTGGGTCTCAGCAACACTTGTCACCTTCAGGTTGCTCCTTGGTCCCTAATGTCAACATGTGTCCTCCTTAGAAGACGTAGACTGGAAGACAGTCTCAATACATATTCAGAATATTCATGGGGGTTAATGTGTGTCTTACGATCCAGAAAGCAGCCCCCATTTAGATGTTTTGAAACCACTCAGAGTGAACTTGAAATACAGAAACAACTTGCTGTAAGAGCAAACTTCCGCCTTCCGAGTGAGTTGTTCTGAGTTTCTTGGGCACAGTGGAATAAGATGTATACTTAATGTTATTCTTTAAAGGAAAATGGTTTTAGTTTTTAAACTGTGACCATGTTTCTAAAAAATAGTGAGTAGTTTGGTGCCTAATATGAATAGACTCAAAATAAGCTTATTTTAACTATTAAGGGAGGAAAAAATCCCATATATTTCACTCCTCATTTCATTTATTTAATTTTACTAATTGGTAATAGTGAGTGACTCCCTCCCTCTCCTTCTCCCTCTCCCTCTCCTTCTCCCTCTCTCCCTTGCTCCCTCTCCCTCTCTCCCTCTCCCTCTTTCTCTCCCTCTCTCTTTCCTTCTTCCTCTCCCTCTCCCTCTCCCTCCCTCCCCTCTCCTCTCTCTTTCTGTATGTGTGTGTGTGTTCTAAAATTTTACATCATGTGCTGGAGATCAGTGCTTAAGAGTGCTTGCTCTTCTTTCAAAGGACTAGAGTTCAGTTCCCAGCATCCACACTGGCTCTCTCACAGCCACTCTAACTCCTCTTCGAAGGGATCTATTGCTCTCTTCTGTCATTTGCAGGACACATAGATGGCTGCACACCGACACACACACAAGCACATGCACACTTGCACACATACACACATGCACACACACACGTACATGCATGTGTGCGTGCACACACACATACAGATAGATATTTAATTTAAAAGAATCAATATTAATGGTAAGAAAGTGAATTTTGAGAAAGTTCATAGTTGTTTGTGTATTCTATGCTCAAATAAGAGTTTGGGGGTTTGCCAATGATAATGAGTATGAGACTGAGAACTTATTAAAATCTCATAGACTTCATAATGACCATGAGCAGTTTAAATTCACTTCATAGTCACATGTGGTGATTAAATGGAGACTGTGCAATTTTTGCATCTGATTGTAGAATTTCATGCATGCTCATGAGTAGGTATTCTCAAACGAGTCGGGGTAATTAGTTCTCTGGCTTGTGGCCATTTGACCTAATCCTTTCAGGATGACTTAAAACATTTTTTCCCCTGGATTCTTAAAATCTTATCTTCCCTCAGATCTTGTAAAATATCTCAAGTAGGGCATTTCAGATGTTGCCACTATTTAACATTTCTGAGAAGGAATCCATATATAAGCGCTTATTTCTGTGCCTATGTGATTCATTCAGATACACGTTAGCTGAGACAGGAAAGAAAGGAGAAACTCTAAATATATAATTTTAGTTTCCAGGAAAGACTGTGGAATGTTGTACATCTTCATATAGAAATATTTACCTAAAATATAACTGAAAAAAGGAGAGACATGTATATACAATGACATAAAGTAACTAATCCTCTCTAGTGGTCTCTGTTTTGCATATAGTTAGTGTAAAGGTTAGAAATTACTTTTAATTTCTAAAAGAAACTTTGGGGAACAGTCAAGAATACATTCCTAGGTTTCCTAATAAAAACAAGAGAACTCAACAGCTTGGTGGCATGTGTGAGTGCGTGTGCGTGCGTGAGTGTGTGCGTGCGTGCGTGCGTGCGTGCGTGTGTGCGTGTGTGTATGTGTGTGTGTTCTTCCATATCTGGTTAGGGCTGCTCCAGAAAATAATGATATGGATTCACTGCAGTATCTGTTTGGATAGAGACTGTTAAATTCTGTGGGCCCAAGGAAATGGTTTCAGTCACTACTCACCTCTCGAATTTTTCTCTTTTTTTTTCTTATTTATTATTTAATTTTTTTTTAAAGTGCAGACTTTATCCCCCTCCCATTCCACCCTCCCACGGTTCCACATCCCACACCTCCTCCTCCCATCTCCAAGTCACCTCTCAATTTCTTTGTCTACTTTCATAACACTATGTGGCCGAGGTGTGCTCATGCCGTGATGGTGGGTGAATCACAATATGTGTGATGAAAATGAAAAGTTCTCTCTTTTCTGTGCCCATTGAATAATGTTTCCTCAGAAAATTTGAAATTGAACTTTGCATCTTTTTTAGAAGGTATCTAGTGGTTTCCCTATAGATCACACTAACATAAGTAAGCACAACACAGCAAGAGACCAAGTGGGAGAATTAGCCTTATGGGCTCATTGCTTTGCTCATTAACCCTCTCTGTAGTAGCATTGAAAGTATGAGGAAGTATCACAAGGTATTCAATGCATAAAAGTGTGGAAATCTGTGAAACATAGTGTTGGTTAATCATCAGAAGTTTCATTTAAGCACTTTCAAGTGTGAGATACCTTTGCGCAAATATATTTGAGGCACAATTTAAGAATAAATAGGAACAATAGGGGAAATTTGAGGAACTATGAAATTGACTTTGACCAATATTTTCGTCCTTTTGTGTGTGGTCAATGCTAGTTTTTGAAGCCAGACCCTCATTCATTACACTTAGACGGTCATTCTTGGAATAAACAATTTAATTATTTTTAGCTTGCTGAATTTTTTTTTCCCTATTGCAAACCAAGCATGTAGAATGGCTTGGTGATTGAGGTCGTACGTGAATTTCAGAGTTCTCCATTGAAGTCTATGCATGTCACACCATATTTTTCTTGAAGAACCGTGTTAAGGATGAAGAGAAGGATGGCAAAAGTTAAGTCAACTTTTGATACTGAGTAAAAATTTAGCCGAGTTTCGGCGACTATAAGACTTCATAGATAAAAGAACTTGTCCTGCAAACTTGAAGGCTATAGTTTAACCCCTGGATCCTAGGGGAAAGGAGAGAAAGGACCCCCTAAGATTATCTGCTCACTTCTGTGCAGGCTATGGCATACAGACCCCTGAACATGTATGAACACACACAAATTATAAAGATTCAACATGTAAAAATAAATTATAGAATGCTTATCCAGCATCAGGTGCTGATTGCTTGTACATTAAAGTGGTCAGGTAGAATTATGCATGTAAGAGGCTCAGCCCATTAGGATAGCACCTAAGAGATATTTTCCCTGCTTTCATCCATGATTTTGGAGAGATAGTCTATAATTATTTCCGTCCTCAAATTCAGAGTTAGCTTTTCGTTCACCCATACCCATCTTCTACTATTCTTCGGGTATTTTATAAACAAGCCATGACAGAAAATTAAAATAAGTATGTTGGTAATGTTTTTCTGCTATTATGTAATACCAGGCCATATGATCCGATGCAGGACAGAATCAGCAGCAAGACAAACATTTATTAGACAAGAGACGCACTCTCTCTTTTTTCACCATTAGGAGTTTTCTACTGGCATTGGTTAGCAATTATGTGAGAGTTTCTTTTTCTGTTTACATAGGATTCTATTTGTGGTAGTATAATTCATGTCTGGACTGCGTCCACTTAACATAAAAATAACGGAGACTGGAGTAATGATTTAGTTTGAACAAGAGGGAAGAACCGACCTCCCTTGAAAATTATGCTGTGAGAGTTTCTGTGTCTGCTTCACACAGACTCAGAATGCAACGTTTCAGGCTTGGCTGATTTTACTCTTTTAACCGTTTCCCTGGCCCACATGAGGTCCCTTATCCATATGTAATTGGTCTTCTTGAAAAAATATTTGTATCTCCTTCCAGTTGTGTGCATTAACAGAATTTCATTTGAGATGTAACGTTTCTGGTCAGCAATTATTCTGGTCAGAAGAATTCTTACATGAAGATGTGGGCCCATCATGTATGTAATGGTTGAAGGGAAACTGAAATGGGTTACAGAGAAAGAAAATTTTCAGTCTGGAGTATGAATGTACATATTCCTGTTGACGAGATAGTGATGTTCCTTACAAAACTGAGGCTCAGAGGGTAAATAAAGAAGACAGAATACCCTTCCGGAGGCGAGTCTTGTTTCTGATCTATCATTCCCTCTCATCTGTCCTCAAGTTATTTCTTAAATCTGCTAGGATGATATTTATTGCTTCTACTCCCATGATGATGTCTCGGTTTTTCACTGTTGCTGTGACAAGTTGTGGCAAGCTGAAACTCATTGTCTTTAGATTTTAAAAATCAGAATCCCAAACTCACAGTTGCTAGGTACAGTTTATTTTATTTTATTATTTATTTATTTATTTATTTATTTTGGTTCTTTTTTTTTCGGAGCTGGGGACCGAACCCAGGGCCTTGTGCTTCCTAGGTAAGCGCTCTACCACTGAGCTAAATCCCCAGCCCCTTTTATTTTATTTTTAAATGGTTCTTATTTACTTCTGTGTGTGTGTGAGTGTGTGTGAGTGTGTGTGTGAGTGTGTGTGTGTGAATGTGTGTGAGAGTGTGTGTGTGAGTGTGTGAGTGTGTGTGTGTGTGTGTGTGTGTGTGTGTGTGTGTGTGTGTGTGAGTGTGTGTGTGTGAGTGTGTGTGTGTGTGTGTGTGTGTGTGTGTGTGTGTGTGTGTGTGTGTGTGTGTGAGTGTGTGTGTGTGTGTGAGTGTGTGAGTGTGTGTGTGTGAGTGTGGGTGTGTGTGTGGTTATAAGCCCTTGTTTCTGTGACTATAATCCTGGATTGCATCTTAGATCACTTGAAAAATCTAGTCGAGCCACTGACTCAAAGTCCTAAACTTAATTGGATCTGTAAAGCCCATTTAATCATGTAAAGATTAAATCATGTGGAGATTGTAATAACCATTGGGGAAATCTGTTTAATCTGCCACTGATTCTACTGATAGTCTTTTAACCTCAAGCCCCAGTATGATTGCTTCCTATGGAACAATAACACATCAGGAATAATATAAGCTTTAGACCTTTTTTGAATATACTAATGTTTACGTTCTCTAGTAACAGTTGATGCTTACCAAGAACATAGCCATAACTTTATTAAATGAATACTTAATATTGTAATCAAACAACCAAATTAAGAATTCACCTCATTATTTATCTATGTTAGCATCTAAATTACTGAGATTTATATTACCAAGTGTCCTACTGTCCTTATTTATTTATAAAGCTTCACCCTTTACATGCCATACCTGCATCATGACCACAAAAGTTTGTTTTTCCTTTTAAGTGTCATAGAATTCAGACGTGTCTGGAATTGAGCAATACTAACAAGTTCATTCACACACTAACTCAGTGAATATATTTTATGATGAGCTACATGACCATGTGAATTGTATTTAATAATAATGTCATCTTTTCAGATATTTCTGTAGACCCAGAGAGGACCACTGTGTAAGATGTGTGCTTTTTCTTCTGCGCCATTGTTCTCAAAATGAACTTGCAGTGCCCTGCTCAAATTAATTGAATGCAAATGAATTCAGTCTTCCTCACAAGTTTGCCATTCATTTTTCTTAAAAATTATATTGTAAATAGATGTGACGTGCTTTATGGTTGTTGTGCAAAGAGCATCGTCCTTAAAAGCTTTGTCATTTGTTAAAAAGAAACCATTAAGAGTAAAGTAAATTATCTTATCTGACCACTGTGGTAGCACTGACCTTCAGACAATAAATTCTGTGATCAGTAGAACAGATGAACTACATTTGAAGTTGTGAAAATTACATAGAAAATCCATGGTCAGCTACAAAACTATTATAATCCTAACTAAACAGCTACATTTTTTCTTTTAAGAGTAGTTTTACACGTAGATTTACCAAATTGCTATCGCTTTACTTTCTAGAAATTATATATGATATCCTAAAATTATAAGCTATTTAATTTCTTTTCACACTTATTTTTTGTGACATAAGAAATATTTTGAATATTGAATTAAAGATTAAAATGCCTTTGGTGTAGACTGAAACTAAAGAAAGTTGATCATGAGTCATCATTTTGCTAAGAGAGAGAAATCTTGCAGCAAATTCATAATCACAAGGACTTAGGTGTTGAGTGAAGATAAAATTGGACTATGGAATGTCGGTGATGTTTAAGTAAGTTCTATTGATAAAAAGAGGATTTCCTGCATACTTTTAGCTCCCACACCCAGAGTTACAGAGACTGTGGTGTTGAGGAAGTTACTCCTCCAGCCATGTTATTCTGAAGAACACATACTTCAACTGAGTTTTCAGCAATCATAAGAGGGATGATGGTAGGCTGCCGGTACACATGGCCCTCTTTAGCAGGCCAACTGTTACTCTCACCACCCACTTCCCTGAGAACATATGGCGTTACTTCAGTTGCGGAAGCAAATGTGTGTGGACATGTCTCCAAGTGGAGAGCTGGTGGTGATCTTCCTCTTGTTGCTCATGCCTCCAACTGTCCCTCACTCATTAGTCGTAGCCCACATCAAGGATAGTCAGGGCAGCAAGCGATGCTGCTACTCATGTCATTTTTTTCTCTAGTAAATCATACGACTGAATGGACAATGTCATTATACATTTGTAGAAGGAAGTAGGGACTTTTTAGAGGGTAAAAGTAAAACATAATTTCAATCGATCAAAACCCAACTTGTTTAAAATCGCAAGGATTCTATAAAGAGGACAGGAAATGTAATTGGGGTAAATTATTATAGAAAAGTTGATCAGTACACTGCAAAGAGATTTTTGCGAGCACATGGAGAAATTAATGAGACCACATGATTCGAATGAAGAACTATTTAATACGAGATGATTTATTTAATACAGTATTCCAAAATATTTGAGAAAGAACTTATGTTTTAAGCATTGTGAATTCTAAATTAGGAATGGGAGTGAGCACATTTTAGAGTGGCTAAGGAACTCATATATACAAAGCTTGACTGAGCTGCATTCTGATTAGAAGCATACTTAGTGCGTTGTACTGGCTGGTTTTGTGTGTCAACTTGACACAAGCTGGAATTATCACAGAGAGAGGAGACTCCCGTGAGTAAATGCCTCCATGAGATCCAGTTGTAAGGCATTTTCTCAATTAGTGATCACGGTGGAAGAGAGGGCCCCGCCTATTGTGGATGGTGCCATCCCTGGGCTGATAGTCCTGGATTCTATTAGAAAGCAAGCTGAGCAAGCCAGGGGAAGCAAGTCAAAGCAGCACCCCACTATGGCCTCTGCATCAGCTCCTGCCTTCAGATTCCTACACTGTGTGAGTTCCAGTCCTGACTTCCTTTGGTGATGAACAGCAATGTGGAAGTGTAAGGTGAATAAATCCTTTCCTCCCCAACTTCTTGGTCATGATGTTTTATGTAGGAATACAAACTATGACCAAGACATGGGTTCACGCTGGTGTAGCACTTAGGGTTTGATAGAAGTAATATCTCTCTCTCTCTCTCTCTCTCTCTCTCTCTCTCTCTCTCTCTCTCTCTCTCTCTCTCTATCTCTCTATCTGTCTATCTATCTATAATTCAAGAGATATGAGAGAGAGTGTGGCTCCAAGAGATAATGACACTTCAGGACACTCTTGAACTATTACTTGACATTTTTTCTTATCAGGTTTGTTGCATTTCTACTTTCTGAACGCATTTCAGCAGCAAAGAAAACATGAGGAATATTTCTTTTTTTCTGACCATTTCATCTTAATGTTTGGATCATCTTCCCTCCTAGCTCTGGTGTTCTCTTGTTCTTTTCATCAGGGTGAGCTCTGAAAGCCAGCAAACATTTTAACACTTCATTATCTCATGACCAGCCACATATGCATGTCCATGACCACTTGCTAATGGGTGTTTTCTGTCGGGAGCTTCCGGACCTGGAGAGGATTGAGATGACACAGAGTAGGACTCTGGTGGTCCCGGGATGTTCTAGCTCTCTAACTGTACTAAAATGCTGATGATAACTTTTAAAAGGTCCTAAAAACCTTCTTGCTCTTTCTGAGGGTAAAAAGCTGGTGACTTAGGCTATTGACATCAGTAGCCTAACAGAGGGTGGGGGGGATTGGGGAGAACGGTGGGGGGGGGGGGGGAGGTAGGGGTGGTGGGTGAAATTGGTGATTAAGTAATGTGGCCTTTGATCTACCTCAGCAGGAACTGCATGGCTATAACTTTCCGCCTGCTAGTAGAAGTCACAGGAAGAAAAAGGGACACCTTGAAAAGCGATCATAGTGTTTATTACTAAGTGGTAAAATGTTCTCTGAAAGCTGGCTAAGAAAAAGGGGGGAAATGGAATGAATGAAAAGGGGATAGGGAAAATTCTTCTCTTTCTCTAAGAAGTGTTCTGTCTAAAAATTTCTCCTCAGCTCAGTTCTTCTCTTTATCCTCAGCACTTATTCATCTTTCAGAATATATGATCACGTGTCAAAAAATTCATCACACGTTCACGCATAAAATCAAAACATAAATTGAAATAGAAGTTTACAACAGAATGTTTACATGCATATCCATTAGGAGTAATTATCTGGCTAAACTTATTCATCACCTGCCACAGCTCCCCACATTCACTGAGAGTTAAAAATCACAACTAAATTATTAGTATAAGTTATATATATATATAAACACAGTCACTAGTTTATCTTCTGTCCTAGCACCTATAATAAATTGTTAGTTTCTTTTTAATGATTTTGGTTAATGGTTTTACAACCTCTTCGAATGTGCTGAGTAGTAAAAAGTCTGGTTAGTATCTAGAAGCAATTAACTAAGTGGTGACACATGGGCGACTGACAGAGTTCTCATTACAGTCTTGACTATCAGAAGAGACCTAGTAGCAGTCACACTATAGAAGAGCTTAATAAATACAGATATAATGTTGGGTAAATTCATATAGGATCATCATTAAGGATTAAGAAATCATTTATTTGCCTATATAGGATCACTACAAGACAGTACATCTTTGTAGATCTACAGAGATCTGCCCAAAAGATTGGGAAATTTCTAGTGATTGTCATTTATGTTTAATAATAATAAGAAACGCATATTAATCTTTCCTAAAATGGTTTTCTTCTGGGAGTTTCCTATTGGACTCTGCCATAGAGGTTAATTTAAAGCGATCATCTCAGGAAGTTCAACTGCTACCTTGTTCTATGATGGTTCCTGACAGCTTCATCTTTAATATACATATGACAATCAAAATAATTTATAGTATAATAGCACCATTGAAACTCAGAATCAGTTGTCTAGAAATTGTACGAATAATTAGGTAGTTTATAAGTACTCACAATCAAACACAATGTTTTTTAAAATATATAATGATACACAAAATGTGGTTCACACCATCTCTGTGATCAATGTAGAACACCTCAGATATTGAAGTTAAAGATTGGCATAATCATTATTTCAGGAATTCTAGTATATTATTCACAAGTATAAATCACAGCAAAGCTTTTATATCCTTCCTTGTAGAGGAGTCAAGGAAGAAGTAGAGTTAGGTTTCATAAGTGAACTTTTTTTTCACACTTTCACACCATTTGTAACTTCAGTAGGCACTGGATGCTATGACAAAGGTTATCATTTGCCTACCAAATGACAATATTTTAGAACACAAGTCATTACAATGGTGGTCATGTAATGGAGATAACCTCCTCTGTTTTACAACAGCAAAACTGGTGATGTGTTATATCTCTGAACCCCATAGTACATATATCAATTAAACATTTTAAAATACAAAGAACGATAAGTTGACAAATATTATTTACACTGTATGGGGTGAAATGGACTTTTTAAATTTTAGTAATAAAGAAATGTAGGAGTGGTAGAACCATTTGCAAGTTGAAAAATGTCCACCTCTTCATTTATTCTGAGATTTTCATACAATATAGTTTCTATCATACTCTTTCCATCCCCAATTTCCCTGAGACCTTTCCGCATCGATTCCCATTTAATTTCATGTTATTTCTCTGTTTATTTCCTTTTTCTTCAGTATATGTATTTATATGTGAGATACAGAAAAAGAGAGAGAGGACATTGTGTGAATAATATAAATGTGAAAGGCTCTTAGAGGATTGGGCAAAGGAAACATCAAAACATACTATATGAAAAATTTAAATAAAATAACTCATTATATAAATGAATAGAAGGGATTTCCATTGATATAAAAATAAAAGCAAGCAAATAGACAAATAGAAAAAAGAAAAAGCCACTAAAAAACATGGGGTCTGACTTCTATTGGCCTGGACATGGGATCTGTCCTAGAGTGTAGCTTACAGATCCAATGTCATTGTTTTGAAAATTGGCTCTCTCTCCCCCAGTAGCTATCATCTGTGAATAACTTCTTGGCTTGGGTGCCTCCTTCTCCTCTTTTATTATGGGATTTAGGTCTAGTGTGAGTTTGCGCAGGTACAGTGCATTCTGTCACAGGCTCTTGAGTTCATATGTATATCTATTCTCTTTTGTCTGGAAAATCCTTGGGTCCTCAATCACTTTTTGCTTTTAATCCACTTCATCCACTCCCTCACCTGGGGAGCTTAATCTTAGCGGGAAGGCTCTGATAAAGACACCCCATCTAATGCTGAGCCCTCTAAAAACTCTTTGCATTTTGTTCAGTTGTGAGTCTCCATATTACTGACTATCTACTGTAAAAAAGAATCTCTACTGATGGTGGATTGATATATTGTGGGGGGTATACTGGTGTCAATAAGAGTTATTTTGTTGCTTTGTTCACTTAGAAGAATGATGTCAGTCATAGCTCTCCCCTCTCCCAGAACTTTAACCTTCTCAGTCTCAGGTTCTTTACCTCATGGACATGTGAGATATGGGTTCCATCTCATGGAACAGGTAGAAAAATAAAAAAGAAGCGGTGGGTTATTTCCATATCTTTCATGCCACTGTTGCACCTGGGGACACACCTTTCTGACAGATCTTTATTATAACCTGCAATATTTGTAGCTAGCCAAGATTGATGCTTACTTTTCGTCTGTGGTAGCATGTCTAGTACCTTACAGCACTATGAATGCTAATGACTAGAGGTGAAACATCCTAGTGAAGTAAATGCAAACAAGATTTCTCCGTATTCTATGTCATAAACATGTGATGTTATCAGCCATAGGGGTTTAGCAACACACTGTGGAGGCTGTCCATCAGCCTGCAGTATTTGAGGCAGGGGTGTCTGGGGTTCCCCCTTTGGACAGTAACTCAAGAATGTAACCCATTCTTGGTAACGTAGGTTTTACTTGGTAGCATGTGATGTCTAGGTAAGATAATGTCTTCCACCTTATACAGTGAGTTTATTTAAAAGTTTTATATATGTTATATTGTACATTTTAGGAATTTCCTGATACTTTTTGCGTATTTTTGAGAGAGTGAATTTGTTTAGAGGCTAGGAAATTAGAAAGCAGAGGAGAGACTTTAATGGGTCGAGCGTGGAACTTAATAGTGAAGAACAGTGGTATGAGAGTGGGAGAGGAAACAAGGGTGAAAGGTTAAATAGAGATATGAAGCAAAGGGTAAGAGAAATGAGGCTTGGGAAAGGGAAAAATGTAGTGTGTAAGACTAGCCCAGAAGAGCACTTGCTACTTGGTAAGATAATTGAGGAAACAAAATTAAAATTAAGACACAACAACAACAACAACAACAACAACAACAAAGGAAAGTGAAAAAACCTGGGGTTACATGTCGGTGGTAGAGTGCTCACCCAGAAGGACTCACTCAGAAGGACTGACATTGTAATAATGCATTAGAATTTAAATTCCTAAACAAAATACCATCGATCTGAGGTATTCTTATTTAAAATGTTATATTCGTTCATGATACAAACAGATGCGTGGACCTATAAAGCAGTTTTCTCTAATTATAGGGGTTTTCTCTGAAATTTAATTATTAAGTTGTTTATGAGTCTGTCTTAGACTTTTTGAATTATCAATGAGCATCACTTTTAAAGAACAAGGCACATATATGATTGGATAGACAATTTTATGAGGTTTTTGTTCCTTCTTTCTGAAGCACTGAGGAATAGGAATTTAATAGCATATGCATATTATACTGTCTTTTTTCTTTATGAACTTTCATATGCCACCTCTATAGTCAAGCCTCTGAACACACATTCATGAGTGATAAATAACTATTCAGGTATCAACACTGTTCACAGCCCTTTTCATAAATTTTACCCTAGATTTTGCTTAAATATCTGAGCAGAAATTATATTTTAAGGCTCATTTTTATTTCTTTGTATTTTCTGTTTAGGGAATAACTGGTTGATGTACTTTTATAAAAAGAAAATCTCTTTATGTACCTTTTTTATGGGAGGGAGATTTTATTTCCTTAAGTGTTTTGTTGCCTAAGCGTAATGAATATCCGGCCGTGCGCTTTGGTAGAGCAGATGCTTCTTCTGATATATGAGATGAACTCGCTTCCCTCAGCATGCATAGGAATGAAATGCATCTGGCTTCAGTACATAAAAAGTCAATTGTACTCCCAAATGTGCTTCTGTACATTACTTAGAGTTTTTTTCTAGGGCTAGACATGCTGTCGTTTGCTCAAGGCGGGGGGCTTTGCTTAATTGTGAAATTCAAGTGAGACTCGAAGTTGGAAGATACTAAATTCCTAACTTCAGACAGATCCTGAGCAGGTGAGGTTGCCAGTGCATGATGTTTGGAGTCCTGCAGAGGGAATAAAATGATGGCATGGGGAAAATAACTAGGATCCTGAAGCAAAAAAGGCTGGAATACAGCACAGTGATCACGACGGTGTTATAAATGTCAACCAACCAGCACAGGAGAGAATTGGGTGGTGGTGGTGGGAACAAATAAAGCTAAGCCTTGAAAGCGCCCCCTAGAAACAGCGATGGGGATGAAGACGCATGTGCAGCAGGGAGGCAGCCAGGCTTTCTGCAAGGGTTTTGTTACATGTGTGAGAGGGTGATGCACAGGAGGGAGGACCCTGAAGAAGAGCAACTTTATTTTGCTTTTCGATTTTCTAGGCAGCCTTTGAACACGCAGTATCTATAAAGGCTGAATTTAGCGTGTAACACAGCAGCAAACATAAAGGACAGCAAACTGAAAGGATCGACAAACCTACTTTTCATGGGACATACCAAAACTGTATTTAATAAATTGGACTCTAAACCTGATGAAGCGACTTTAGGAAATCATGAAACATTGAGTCATTTCATAGCCATACACAGTCTAATGCAAGCGCCTCTTCACGTTTCCCTCGTTTATTCAGTGTGTGATAGAATAGCGACTCTATTAAGAGGTGCTCACATTGCTGTCCTAAAGCCTGGGACCGTGCAATGTTAAACAGCATGTGGGGTTTGGGAGGCAATGACAGTTAAATTCCCTTAAGGTGGAATCATCTTGGTGGATATAATGGGGTCACAGATGACCTGCAGTCGTTCAAACGTCAGCACTGACAGGAGATGCTAAAGAAGACGTGGGTGGAGAATGAACTTCATATACAAAGGCAAGGACCCAAAGCAAGACTGTCTAGAAGCCACCAAACACAAGGCAAGGAATTCCCCCTGCAGCTCCCAAAGGAATTTCAAACCTGATGGTAACTTGATTTTGGCCTAAATAACCCACTTTGGATTTCTTATCTCCATTTAAAAAAAAAAAAAAAGTGTTGCTTTAAGCCACAGTTCATGCTAAATTTCTGGAAGAAAATAACATACTTTGGCTTTTCCTTTCTTATAAGGTAAAAAAAAATTAAGTTTGCTCTTCTGGAAACTATTGTCAATTTGTTTTTTTCCCCCCAAACAGATTTTTCCTTAGAGAAAGGAGAAGTGAGGAGTAATTAACAGTTTTATTTTATGAGAGATAATTATGCAAATAGGTTGAACATTAACAGAAATTGTCTTTGGAGAGGATAATAAAAACCTTAAATGTTCCCCTCTGACTACATGGGGCTTGCGTGGTGGAAGAAAGATTGTGGGGGCATTCTCTAATTATCCTGGGAGTGTAAAGGCACTGGTAGACTTAGTTTGAGAAGTTTGCAAATATTGGGTCCTGCAATTATATAACCAATGGCTCCAGTGATAACAGGTGTTGGAAAAATATAAAAAATAAAAAGGTATTGTGGCCTTTTACCTCTCTAGGTCCCCACCACAGTGCCCCAAGACATCTGCTAGATATCTTCGCGGAAACACATCCCAACCTCGCCTCGGCGGCCTAGGGTCTCCTGCCGCCACACACTTTCTTACACTCAAACCCTCACATAAAAGAACACACAGCACAATAACCTTAGATTTAATTGATAAGATATAATTGCCCGTTTAAACAAAGGCCTGTACCATCCAACCCTTGAGAACATTAATAACAACCTGTAAATACACAGAGTGAGATCTTTACGTCAGCCTCCATCGTCCTGCCATGACTTCTCCTCTTCTCCCCCTCCTGTCTCTTCCCCTCTCTGTTCCAGTCTCCTCCTTTCCCTTCAAACTTCTCTCCCGCCCATCCTTCCTTCTCCTCCAATGACAGGCCTCCTTCTATCCTGTACCTGCCCCTCACCTGTACTTTACAGATTCAATGGGGAGAAGGTTCTGGTGAAGTCACCTGATTCCTGAGCAGTGACTAGGCAGCTGTCCTGGGGGCAGTGGAATTAGCATCAAAATACAGATAACTCCAGGGCAAACCACAACAAACAGGTGCTCTAAGAGTACTTTGGTTTACTTGAATTGAAATCTAGACTATGTGAATCTTTAAATTTTGTTTATTTATTTATTTATTTATTTATTTACTCATTGACTATTAGTAGCAGATACGTGAAAGCAACCTAAAGCCTGTTTATGATAGCCAAGCCCTTTACCATGGAGGTAATTACACCTCTATTCCAGAGGAGACATTTTCCACTTTCTATATCCATTTTCTACGTATTATTTCAAACTCTGCTTAGCACGGAGTGAGATGGGACCAGGTGAACCATGCTGCTATGGTAATAGATAAGCTGGAGGGCGATAGAACTTTAATAACTGATACGGTCTGAAAAGCTTAAGATTTCTTCTTACTGTATCAAAACTAAATTAGTTATATTTTGGTAAAACTAATAAGAATTCCATTTGATATGGACAAAACAGGTCATACAGAAACATACATTTATACACATATACATAGGCAATAATAATTAATGGGAAAAGCGTATAAAATTGGGAGAATGGGTATATGGCAGTGTTTGGATGGAAGAAGGGAAGAAAGAATATATATATATATATATATATATATATATATATATATATACGTATATATGAAATATAAAACACTTTGATGAAAATGTTTGCATGTGGTGAATATTTGATTTTGAATTTCCCTTTTCTCTGTAAATTTTTTCATAACTAAACAAATATTCCTAGCACAGCGATCATTAAATCTGTGGGTAATAGAATTTTTATCCAGAAAAATAACAGATTGAGCAGGCAATGAATTAATTCCTCAAAATTCCCTTGGTATCAGAAAATGAACCAGTTGAAGCTGCTAGCAGAATGTCACAGCCAGGATTAACCACCACGGTCTTTACGATGTTTTGCTTATTTCCTGATCAGTGTCTCCAGATTCATGGATTAAAATTATGTTTACTACAATCTCACTCTAAAAGTCTCTTGAAGTTATTTCCCGACAGATACTGAAATATCTGTCTTTAATCCCAGAACTTGGGATGCAAAAGAGCTCTGTGAGTTCCAGGGCAGCCAGATCTACCGAGTAAGTTCCTGATCACTCTGGGCTACTCAATCAGGGTCCTGTCTCAAAAACAAAACAAAACAAAACAAAACAAAACAAAACAAAAACAAGTCTCCCTTAAAACTCTCTGCAAAGAATTTTGTATATATAAATCCTGATAATAATCCTCATTTTTCACTAAGAACATATATTCTAGGACTAACTTGTTCATTAGTTATTTCAGAACTTGGAGAAACAGTAACTTGAAGGTCCCGAGAACTGATACATTTGATTAAATCTTGGAACAAAGTTGAAATAAAATAACAGTAAATGAATGATCATATTTTTTTTTCAAATTTCTCCTTAAGCATTTAAGAAAACCTTTTGGGTTCAGGAAATTGAGCCACAGTACATGACCTTCACATTTAAAACATTTTTAAAATGAAGATCAGCAAAATTCACCAGCTATCCAATAATAAGTTCACATGATAGTGCTTCTTCAACTCCTCAGACGTTCGACACTCAAACGTTCTGAGAATTGGCCATTCCATTTCAATTGCTGATGTCCATAGAATACCTTCTCACTCTTGTCATTCGTTTGAAAACTTAGATTTCTGATTAGTTTCCTTTAGCCAAGCCCAGTCATCATTCTTGAGCTAAATTTCCTTCTTATGCGAGGACCTTGAAAATTGTGTTTCTCCCTTCAGATAACATCCTTACCTCCATCCCTTATCCCCCACCCCCTTTTATTGGATATTTTTATTTACATTTCAAATGTTGTTCTCTTTCCCTAAGTCCCCTATCCCATCCACTTTCCCCTTCATCTATGAGGGTGTTCCCCTACTCATCCACCCATCCCTTTCCCACTTCCCCACCCTGACATTTCCCTATACTGGGGGATCAAGCCTCAGCAGGACCAAGGGCTTCTCCTTCCATTGATCACCAGCAAGGCCATCCTCTGCTACATACGCACTGGAGCCATGGGTCAGTCCATGTGTACTCTTTGGTTGGTGATTGAGACCCTCAGAGCTCTGATTGGTTGGCAATATTGTTCTTTTGGGGTTGCAAACCGCTTCAGCTCCTTCAGTCCTTTCTCTAACTCCTCCAATGGGGACCCCATTCTCGGGTCAATGGTTTGCTGCTAGCATTTGCCTCTGTATTTGTCACGCTCTGGCTAAGCTTCTCAGGAGATGGCTATATCAGGCGCCTGTCAACATATACTTCTTGGCTTCATCAATATTTTCTACTTTTGGTAGTGGTATATGCATGGGCTAGATGCCCAGGAGGGGCAGTCTCTGAATGGCCATTCCTTCAGTCTCTGCTCCAAACTTTGTCTCCATATTCCCTCCTATGAATATTTTTGTTTCTTCTTTTAAGAAACTGAAGCATCTGTACTCACTGATAAGTGGATATTAGCCTCAAGCCTTGAATTATCCAAGATACAATCCACAGACCACAGGAAGCTCAAAAAGAAGGACGACCAAATGCTTCTTTCCTCCCTTTTACTTGCTCCCTTCAAGGTCAATTCTAAGATACTTCAGTACTAGCAATAATGCCGAGATGGAAAAGCCCCATGTCCTGTTTGTCGCTTCTCTCCTAGGTCATTTTCAGTGATATTTTCACTTGTGTAGATCTTTATGAAGATTGTCTGATGGTTCTAGTGTCTGCTCCATTCTGAGAATCCATCTGAGCTCTTCTGCCTTCCTGTTAGATGGTTTTGAATGCCCTAGGCGTGGCAGTTCAACTTTAGCACTTATTTGAAAACATTCTGAGCTTTATTCTCTACTATTATTAAATTAGTTGGTTTCCTGTCCGTCTGCTCAGCTTTTAAAGCTTGATGATCCTATGAGTTCATTACTTTCTAATTATCCTTCTGTGTAGGTACAGTTTCTAAGTAGCTAATGTGTGTGACCCAGCCTTTCCTCTGATAATCCTAGGTTTGCACCAAACCAGAAATTAGGTATTGTAGAGAATTCACTCAGAGGTACCACCAACCTTCAGGATAAAGAATCTGCAAGATTTTGCATCATTTCTGTCTCTTTCTCCCAGGTACTGAAAATATAAATTTGAATATATGTATAAAATATTACAGATCCAGACACATGCATCTTCTCCTCACTTCTTTTGATTTCAAATATTCGCAATCAAACCAGGACACCCTCTTGCTTGCTTACTCTCTTTTGACTCATTTTACCACTATCTATTTTAATTCTTAATTTTCTACAATGTGCTACTACTCAAACCAAAAGAAAACTGTTACAACCTTTTATCAGTTCATAATACTTCTTAGTAAATCTTATAAAAATTATATACTGACCTGGACGAAGCTCCATTGGCTCTTTTAGGGCATCGGAATGGATGGAGATTGTTTTATGTTTCTTCAGGGAATCCACAGAGTTCACACACACACAAAAATAATGTCACTTTGTTTTTCTTCAAAGACTTGAGGACTCCATAGACTCCAAAAACAGTAGCGTGATCTCTGTTAAATATATAGATTTTGATCTTAGTCCCACTATTTTAGCATTACAGAAATATAATCCCTCACTACTTCAGGTTATCTGGCACTGAAAACCTTTCCTTGTGAAACTGTTTTTGTGAAATCTGTCTGTGCCTCAGTTATATGTACCTACATTTCTTTTTGTAAATAATTCCTAACTTAAGACTGGAAAATTACCACCTACTGGAGTCATTACAGAACATATTTCAAGTCCTTGTCCTAGAGACTTTGATTTAGTGTGTCTTCAATGAGATACAAGATTATTTTTTTCAGATGTATTGAATTACTCAGCAGGGTACCAATACACAACGTGTGAGAAGCAAACATGAATAGTTCCACATTTAATAATGTCTGATATTCATTCATTTATATATTCATTCATTTATCTATTATCTATTTTATTGAAAGATTTTTTTAGATGAATTCTCATAGCCCAGAATGTCTTAAGATTCACTATGTAGCCAAGGCTGGTACTTCTGCTTCTATCTCCAAGTACCAGGATAACTGACACGAGCTGCCAAGGCAGACTCATGATGCATGGTTGTTAATGGTACAAATCGTCATATGATGTCATGTTTCCCCGAACTAATGCTGTAGAGTAGTTTAAGTGCTTTGGAGCTTGTGGTGGTCTCTGTTTTGTTTGTGAAAAATATAGAAAGTGGGTCAGCATGATGGCTCAATAGAGAAATGGCACTTGCCATCAAACCAAATGAGTTCTATTCCAGAATTTACACAAGTGAAGGAGCACACCAACTTTCAGGAGATTTTCTCTGATCTTCACTTGTGTAATATGACATGCATACATGTATGCCCATGCGTGTGTGTACACACACACGCTTAAAACATATAACTCATCTTTTACTAAATAATATTTATTTCATTTCTTATTGTTGTAACTGATATTGTTGTTATTGATTTTGGGACAGAATTTTTCTGTATAGCCCTGGCATGTCCTATAGATAAGATTAGACATGAACTCAAATACCTGCCTTCAAAGTGCTAGGATTAAAGGCATGCACCACTACACACAGCCTAAATTAGTCATGTTCATTTGTAAACATGATTTAGATGGCATCAGCCTTCAAGAGTGCTGTCATCATCAGACACCTTTAAAATACCATTGACCTCCACTGATATTTGAACCTAACAAGTAAAATTCACCTATTGAAAAAACAAAAATCCCTCCAAATACTTCACTAGCACATATAGCTTTGATATAATGTTATATTGTATTGAATTTGGTCATCATTATAAAATACCAGCTATAGTTTTGAGTGACTTAAATTGTATTGATAAGAACTTACTAGTTTCAAAAATAAAGGCATATACTTAAGGATAATGTTAACGTGAAATCTCAGTATCTAACCTAAGTTATTACTCAGTGTAAGATCATATGAGAATGTACAATTGGCAAAAAAAATATAAAAAGAAATAAATTACTGTGATTAAGAGGAACTGAAGGACTGGAATAGGTTCTGCTACATTTCCGGTTCTGGTTTATGTTGTGTTGCTACAATATTCTGAGAAGAATTGAAGGCCTGTAAGCAATGGCCACTTCCTGCTCTCATTCGATTCTTAGGCTTTGATTTTAAAGGGTTGTTCAGAAAGGCTGCATATGTATGGGTCAGCTCTTGCCGGAGACACACTTCGGTGAACAGGCCTGATGCCAAGAGGAAGCTCTGCCAGGATCCATCCAGAGAAAGGCTTCTAAAGAACCACTGTTGAAGCTGGTACTGGACGCTCTCTGGAGCCATCCTGTCTACAGGACAAGAAAAAAATTTGAAAGCATAACGATTTTTCTCCATTAATTTGTTTATTTACTCACTTTACAGCCTGATCCCAGCTCCCCTCTCTCTCCTCCTCCAAGTCCCACCCTTAGACCTAGTCCCCCAATTGCCCCCTCCTCTTCTCCTTTGTAGAAATTATACCAGACCCAGGCAGTTTGTAAGGTTTGTTAACTGGAGTAAAGGAAATGAAATCAGGAAGTGGCCATTGTTATAGGTTCTGCTACATTGTTTCTTGGCTTACATTGTGTCTCTAGAATAAAGAGAGAGAGAGGAGGAAGCCAGAAGGGGAAGGGGGAGGGGAAGGGGGAAGGGAGATAGGAAGAGGAGGAGAGGGGAGAGGGGAGAGGTAGAGGGGAGAGATGGGGGGGAGAGGGGGAGAGGGGAAGGGGGGGGGGGAAGAGGAGGAGAGAAGGGAGAGGGAGAGAGGAGGGAAGGGGAGGAAGAGGGAGGGAGGGAGAGGAAGAGGAGAGAGAGAGATTGATTGAGATTGAGGACCTGTAAGCAATGCCTTCTTCCTGATGTCGTTTAGTTCTTTGGACTTTGGTTTTAAAAGGTTCTGCAGAGTGGCTGAATAATTGATCATTCTCAAACCATCTCCAGCTTATTGCTCTATCTGATGGAGCAATCACGCTGCCTGGGGAACGCTCCTTGACATCTAGAGCAGCCAGCAGGTAGCCCAGTAGCTGGGGAACACCCGTTATGAAAACAAGTGTTAGCTTCCCGATTTTAAGAAAAACATCAATGTCAAATATGCTCTGGGTTCTATCTGCCGGCACTTCCATGGTGTTCTGTCCACCACCAACTGGTTATTCCTCACCTGGGTCTGTAACCCTTCATCCTGGCCTCAGGCCTGCTCACTGAAATGTGTCTCTAGCCAGAGAAGAACTTCGTGGTGTGCTGAGTTTTCAGGCTGATCTTTCTGCTCAGCAGATTCATCATGGTGCCGCCTTTCTGAGCAACCTTTTAAAGCCAAAGCCCAAAGAATCAAGTGGGAGCAGGAAAGTGCCCATTGCTTCATAAACCAGAAATTATGTATCAGTAACTATTACAGTTCTTCAGTTTCCATTACTAAATAATTTTTTTTGTCAATGGTACATTCTCATTAGAAGGCCTCTCATGATATTACACAGAGTAAAAGCTTAGATAGTGGAGCTTCACTTTAACAATGCTTCTTAGTTTTGAAGATGACCTATGACTCCATCCCATAAAATTCCTTGCTTAATGACCATAACAAAAGCCAACTAATTTTTATTGTATATGACAAAATAAAATTTACAATTCTCTATTATGATCTACTTAAAGACCAAGATGGACACTATTAAAACAAGATCTGGCTATAGTCATTGGGAGTCAAAGACCTAGGAGCTCTGCCTGCGTACTCTTGACAGCCAATCAGATCCGTGGACGGAGAGTATAGAGAACACAACTGTGAATAAGTTAAGAGTTATTCCAGTCTTTAAAGAGCAATGGGAACGTGTGAAAAATGAATTTTCTTTACCTCAGTTTTATTTTCAAATTTCTAAAGACTGTTTACAAAAGATTAAAGTAGTTGATGGCATATCTTTGTGGTAAGTGGTAAATGTTACTTTATTTTGTGATTCATTTAGAATACTTCTTTCCCTACTTTTGTTTTAGTTTCATAAAATAAACAATAAACATCCTGACTTTCTATTGCATGAAGAATGTTGGTAATGTCAATGTTACAAAGAAAGCTAATAGGTTTTTAGAATAGAGCATGCCAGGGACAGCATATAGACAATGCATTATATTACTTGGCATTTGGGAAATATTTATTTTTCAACAAACATCGATTCAGGAGTAGACTACATTTTCTCTTCATTATGAAAATATGTTGAAAGCCATCTGTTCTTTAACATTTTTACTAAAATATATAGTGCGGCTGGTATTTTACATGCCAGTCTTTCCTATAGATACTTGTAAGGCCTTTCAAATGCTGCTATGTAAAATTGTTAAATTATGCATTTGATAAGGACTGCTATGTGGACGTTTTCAGAAGTTAAGGAAATAATGTATACAGTAAATTTGCATAAAAATTCATTGCAGAATTATCATATAAAACAATTTTGGAAATTACTTTATTATGGTTGATCAAAACATTTAAGTATGAATTTTCAAACTGGGGTGTATGCTAAGATAGTTACATAGTGTTGAAATGGGAACAAATACTCAACACACACGTGTGAGCAGACAGGCATGTATTTGCATATCACAGTAGCGTAGCTATTTTATGAAGAATTAAAAGCTTCCTCCTTGAGGGCTAAGCAACTTTACAGGGAGCTGAGGACATGTATCCACCAAGCAGCTCAGTATCTTAGAAGAATCACAAAGGTCCTCCACGTGATAAGAACGATCTTATACACGACCTTAGAGATTTTCCAGTGGGCCAACTTGCACAGGGTGGAGGGAGCTTCAGGAATGCCTCTGGGCAGGCAGGCTTTCCAGGGATGCGCATGCGTTTTTATTACTCTGTTGAACGTACCTCCCATAAACACAGTGGCTCACCAACCGGCACTAGAGCAGAGAGGTTTATTCCTTCTGGTTTCTGTGCCCCATCTGGGGCGAAAAGATATTTCTATGCATCTTCCCAGGAAAAGCCACTGGAAAATATGTGTAGTAAATCCTTACCTGGAATTTTTACCAGGCACCGCCTTGGTTTCTTTGTGATATTAGTCTCCTTTTTTTTAATGTCCAGTCACCAATGCTAGGAAATACTTTGGGAGGGTATTCGGGAATTTCTCTGAAACCCACAATTCACTTTGGAAATAACTGGCAAGTTTAAGAATTAATGTGAGCGTCTAATTCCTTAGGCTTTAATTGTTTGTAATTTGAAGGTATCCATTTGGCATTGGGTTACAGGGGATATAGATCCTAGACAGCCTTTTCCTCCTCTCAGCATCATTTTAGAGGAGTACCAGAGTCCATTAGGACCATCTAGAACTCAATCCCAGCCCAGTGAGCATTTGTGCAGAGCGCAGACTCTGATGTCACAAGAACACATTAAAAGAGTGTGGAATTGCATTTTTCTCTGAATCATAGCTTCTCAGTTGGGAAATGGTAACGTCTCCGAGAAGTAAAGGATACACACACACACACACACACACACACACACACACACACACACACGCACGCACATGACATTTACCCAAGCAAAATAATCTAAAATTCATGCTTCTATTACTATTAAGTCTGACATTGTCTTTATATGGTGCACTGACTAAGAAATGCCATTACTAGGTACTCTGTTTAAGGTGAGGGCATCATATGACATGGTTTGTGTATCTCCCTTTAGCTCTGGTATTGTCAAAGTCATATATCTATTTTATAAAGCAAGGTTCTACCTTTAATAGCCCACTGGAGGGATATTTCCTATCTAAAGCCTTACAAGAATATTCTCTGTTTTTATATATTTGGTTGTGAGCCTAGCCTTTAACGGCTGAGCCATCTCTCCAGCCCATATTCTCTGTTTTTAAAATTCTTTTGCATCACTACTTAATTGTTACCTTGTGATTCCAACTCTTGGTTGTAAAATGTTCGTCATGTTCGCCATACTGTTTTATGTTTATCTTATGTACAATATGGGGGTTGAATACATCTTTCATGTTTACATTATCAGTATTTAGCCATATTGGAACACACAGCTCAAAACTTATTCACCATTATCTACTATTCAAATGTACGAGTATATGATGTCTCTTTGGTGGTCATATCAATGATTTCATTCATCAGGATGGAAAAGAGCATCCAAATGAAGATTCAAATATATTAGTTCATCTTAAATCCATTGATGTATATGAATTAATACATTTCCTATGATTATATATTTAAATTAGAAATGTAGAATTTACTATATTCATATTTTATTCTAAATTATAAGAACATGTATATGTTTTATTTTTTTGATGATTAGTTTCTATCTCTTTAAAGTTATAATATAATGAAACTGCCACTTAAATCAAAATTTGAGAATAATATTGAGGTCCTTCTGATGAACATATGGGACTTCCTGAAACTCACCTACTATATATATTTATAGAGATGACATGGTGTTTTGGTGCATCAATTTGGCTAAATAACAAGTTAGAAATATTATCACTGGACAATTTTTTGCTTGATTGAACTCCAATGCATATCTGCGTCTACTTTTCAAGCATTCATAGGCTTAATTTCGTGTTTGACAAAATGGTATTGAAATATTCAGAGTAATGTTTAGAAAATGAGTTTTAAGACGAGAGGTTTTCTCATTAATCACCATCACAACGCTCACAACAGAAAACACAGTTTTCAAATCTATGCCCCTCTAAGCAGTATAATTTGTAAATCACAATGAATATTGTTTATGGAACTTGAGTGCTAAACTTCCTTAAGAATATAACTTATGGTCTTTTCACACATTCCCCTCTTGCTATGCAGAGTTTAAAATGCGATGGCCAGAAGACAAGGAAGTGTCTGTGGAAGGCTGTGGACATGGACCCTGGGACTTCTGATGCTCATCGTCCTTGGCAGTCAGCAGGGGAGTGGGCAAGGTCAAGGTAGGAACATGCATGGTTTCAGTCTCTGAAAGCTCGGTGTGATTACCGCTTTATGATGAAAGTGTAGGCACTTTGGCTTCCTGTTTTTGATAGTTTGTTGTAATCTTTTCCTGAGATTTGTTGTAGTGCTTTCTGAATTGGTTAATAAATTGTATGGCAGTTGGATGTGAGTTTTTGTACCAAATTTGAATCTAGCCTTCTGGGAGGACATTTATTTTGATTCAGTAGGTAATGGCTTGGTGAGTTTTGGTGCAGCAGATCATGGCTTTGTGTGTTTTGAGGCAGTCGATACTGGGTAGGTGTGTGTTGGTGGACTTTTACGACAGCATAACATACTTTAAGTTTTTTCTTTTATATCTTTTCAAGAGTTTGTTTTTGAAATTTCCTCCAGTGCATTCTATGATATATGATTTTACGTCCCCATAACATTTTAAAGGACATGGCGTTCGTCAAAAATAAATGCAATATTTGAATGTCTTTTATCGTCTGCCAAGTCTGGTTTGGGGTAAATTAATGATGGAGCAGAGATGTGAAGTTTTGCCATCTGTGAGTTTGTTTTGAGAGTAGAAAGTGGCCATTGGATTTATAACACAGTTTGAATGTCCTGGGCCATAGCTTGTGCTCCTGATTGCATGTTGTGATATGTAAAGTATTAGTTTTTTAGTTGATCGATGTTTAAATGCAGATTGAAATTCCATATTTCATATGAAAAGCCAGGTGAGTGTGTCCCATCTGTAAACTTTGTACTTGCAAGACAAAATTAGAAAGTTTGCTTTGAGTCTGAGACCAGCCTGCACTGCACAGTGAGTTTCATGACAACTAAGGTTGCTCAGGATGACCCTATGTCAAATTAAGAAACAGAAACACCTGGTGCTCTTGGAGTCATTCCCCCTGGAGAATTATACACCGCTCTTGTTTTTGTCAGGATCTGTGAAGAAATATTTGGACAGGAAGAGTATAAAGAAGCTAAATAGTTCTGATAAAATTATGTGTGATGGGGGTTGGGGATTTAGCTCAGTGGTAGAGTGCTTGCCTAGGAAGCGCAAGGCCCTGGGTTCGGTTCCCAGCTCCGAAAAAAAGAACCAAAAAAAAAAAAAAAAAATTATGTGTGATGGTATTCATATAATTCTGATGCACTTGAGCTTCCATAGTCCCGTAGTTTCTAACACGTTCAGTGTGTTCATTTAAGCAAGCATATTAATTGTTTTGAAAATCTTCTAAAAAAACCACATTGACAGCTCTCTGTCATTTTATTGAATGAATTTTTTGAAATGAGAACATTCATTCGAAAACACACCTTATATTTTGTGAATAAGTATTTATAAATGCAGATCAATTTAAAATTAAGCGAGATGCTGGGTTTTAAAATATTCTGTCATGAGATGAATTTATGATAATATCTATTTAACATTTTCCTTTTCTATTTTGGTAGTAGGTAATATAGGAAAATAGTGATATAGAACACACACATATACACATATACACATACTTTTGCATGTGTGATTTTACTAAAGTAAAATATGAATATGTAGTCAATATGGACATCACTTTTCTTCTGTCCAAAAGAGTGGTATATTCTTGCATCTATGTATTTGTTCTCTAGAAAGAGGTCAAATAACTATTTTTCTGTAACTGTGGCCCAAGGAACAGAATAGTGCTCCAGGGGTTTTCAGAGTCTCCCGGGCATGTTTAGGTTTCTCACTTGCCCTAGGTAAGGAGTAACTTCTAGGATATTGAAGATATTTGAGAAAAATAAGCACCTTTTCACTCTTTCAAGCAAATGCTTTATTCCTTCTCCCATATGGATCAGATTTTCCCCTCTGATGCTCACCATTCCTTATGAAACAGGTGCCCTGAAACCAATACAGTGAAGCTTCCAACGCAAATGTGAGTTAAGGGATCATTTTTCTTTATAAAAAACATAAATTAAAATAGACAAAGATTTCAAGAGTAAAATGGCGATCGAAAACACAGTGGGACGCTTTAATATTATAGTTGTGGTTCTCTGGCTTCCTCTCTGGCAGCTGCATTGAGTGACACAGATTTCTTAGGCATAAGGAGCCAAGCATTTAGATCAATAAGTTCCATTAAATATTACTTTCCAACTTTTAGATATGTAATTAAACAGAAATACAATATAAAATATTTAAAATTGAAACTTAAATTACTTAGTACCTTTTAAAATAAAAGTATTATTGCTCTAAATTTACAGTAAGTTTCCACATGAGCTTTCTTTTCTATATTCAATTTGTAAGAACACAGCCACCACTTCCAGCCATCCTGTCTAGGGAAACATAGACTGAATTCTAAACAAGAATGTTGGCCCAGAATCTGCTAACCACATCAGGGCTGAAAGAAAATGGAAGTGAGAGTAAAACACTAGGTTGAAAACAGTTTGATGTTCCATGTTGACATTTTTCTATTACCAAAGCAAATATCTTTCTAATGGTATCCATTGAATTTTATGTAGAATAGCATCCCCTAATTTGAGCCATGAGCATATGAAAGCTATTTGGACAAATTTCACACTAGAAACTATTTACTATAGGAAACCAAACATTAAATTAAGAGAAAATGGAAGAGATGTGTATTTTAAAGGAAAATGCATACTAAGACAAACCAACAAGTAAGATGAAAATGAAGATTAGTTTTTTCTTAATTTATCTTAATTTTTGTGGTAACTTTGTTTTTTGATAGCCAGTGAAGGCATGGTATTTTTTTGAAGTATGTGTCAGAAGATAGTTGTATTATTTCCAAGCGCCGTTAAACAGTGACTTTTGGAAAATCTACATAGCATAGAGCTTTGCTATGACCTAAGTATAGATGGTACTAACTGCAACAGGCAAACCAGGAAGGATTATGAAGAAGAGTAGAGAGCCCAGCTTGTTGAAAAGCATGAACAGGTTTACTCCGAGGAGAAAAGTTGCCTACAGACTCAGCAGTACCATTCCCGCCCCCAACATATGCTCAATACTCATATGTGTTATGAGAATAAAATGTTTGAACAATGCAACCATTGTGCTGAACATTGCAAGGGGAGCGAAGGGAAGCATTTTGGAGCAGGATAAATGTTTTCTGAAAGTAACGTGCAAGATTTTACTTTCAAAAGCAAAGCTAATCAACTATTAATAAATGTTTTCAAATATTTCTGCCACAATATTTTTGTGGTAACTTTGTTTTTTGATATCCAGTGAAGGCATGGTATTTTTTTGAACACAATAAGAATGCCAATGAGAAGAATGGAAGTAGCATAAGTCTGTTTCTGAAAACGCATTTTCCAATTTTCAAACAAGTATTGGTTTAATGTTTGTCAAAACCAATACTGCGTTTCAATATAGTGATTCTTTTTACAAGTTTTAAATATACACAAAAGTCAAAACAGTTTGGTTTCTATGATGACTGTTCTTAGATTCCTGCTGACAGTACGAGGGCTAGGTGCGAGAAGGTTTCCGTCTTTGAGAAAGCAGCTAAAGTTTGCATATGTAGCAAGGCTAAATATTGAGGACAATTTTAGATAACTCATTTTCTGCATTCATGATCAAGTTAGGTATTAAACATCGAATGTTAATGCGATAACATTTAGCAGCCTTAATCTTCAGTGTCACGTTCCACATAGTGAAATAGTATTTTAGTGAGGAAGTTGAATTTTGAAAGTGTGATAGTTGGCCATTCCTTTATAAAATAGACCGTTGTGCTATCAATACATGAATTATAATAGCAGTTCTTGTGATTTAAGTTTTATGATCACCTGCTTAGTTTTTCTCTTGAGGAATCAGGGAAAAATTGTTATAAAAGGGTGGATAAAAAAACCCTCTTCCTCTTTTCCTCCTCTTCTTTCTCTTCCCTCTCCTCCTCCCTTTCAGCCTCTTAATCTTTCTTAGGATGGATGAGAGCTATGTTTATTTTTTTCCTCTCAGTCAAGTAATTCAAGAGGTCAAATAAATTCATCAATAAGAAAATATTATATCCTGTCTTAAATGGAAGGTTTATGGAAACAACTAGTCAATGAGAAAGCACGGGGTTGTGATTAATGAGATTAAATACTTTATGATCAGTGCTGCTTAAGAAAAATCACTTCAAAGACCTTCTCTTATCGAAGGTTTATGTTTCTTGAGGTTCCTTTGAAAAGTATTTTCTTGTTAAAAAATTTTAATATTTTTTACAGAGATGAAATCAGATAACTGGCAGAATATATTAAATAATTATTTGTATAACTCAAGGGACATGGCCTTAAAATATCATCTAGATGAGTAGTGGTGAAACTGAACTGAGCTGTATAACAGAAGCCTTTGTCTTTCTGACACGCCTATCCAACATAAAGTATTTTACCTTGTATAGACAAGAACACAGGCTTATGCGGAATAAATCACATTCGATTTAATCTGTGAGAGAATTATGCTACAGAGTTTGTTGTTGTTTGGGATTCAAAGTCATTATACTAATAGATGCACATATCTCATTTTAAAGCAGCCATTTTTACAGATTACATATGTAGTTCCATTTTCATAGCTCTTGAGATGCATAAGGTAAACAAATGAAGGGATGGTTTAAAAAAGCAAGTGGGTTTATTTAAAGACAAAGAAGCTTTTGTCTTCAAAATTTAGTGTCTTTAAAAACGGAACTATGTGAATTCATCATGTACTTTGTATTCTGTTCAGACACCCAGAGGTCTGTTTCTAGAAGTAGGCCAACTCTTTTTATACCACCCAGACTATCTGGGTGGGATAAATTATTGTGCCTCTTAATTAGGATACAATTTGTAGTGAAAAACATTACTTTTTTCCAGCAAAAAGAAATTTCTTTTCATAACTTAGGTTGAGCACAGTTATGTGAAATAATTATATGATATTTCACTCCTACATTTCAATCCTGGAGACAGTAATGAAAACCAATACTAAGACAGAAGAAAGTAATATTAAGGCGAGTGCTTTCCATATGAGAAGCATTGGGTAGTTTGTAACATCTGTTCCAACATTCTTTGAGAGAATCTCATATATAGTATTTTTTAACCTTACAGTTTCTGTGCTTTTTACCTACTTATATACTTGCCCTTTTTTATACTTAATATGTTCTTTAAAGTAAATACCATCCAAATATAATTTCTCATGCCATTAAATTTTAATTTATTTAGGAAAATTAATCAAAATTCTTCCAGAGTGACTTTTGGTTCTTAATATACTGTTTGTACAAATTTGGAGAGTATAAGATCACTGTATTTATAATGTTTATTTTGGTTTTATTCTTCTTTTTGGCATAGGATTTGATATGGAGAATAGTTAGTTGTATTGGTCATCAGAACCAATGTCATATGCTAGTTCTCTCTCTCTCTCTCTCTCTCTCTCTCTCTCTCTCTCTCTCTCTCTCTCAGAAACAGAGAGAAAAAATAAAGACTAACAGGGTCATATGTAGAGACATAAAGGTAAGTGTCCTGAGATGTAGATCATGACATTTCAAGTGCTGTTTTGTTTAGAATAGAATAGTATTATTCCCTTTTGTTAAGCCAAACCGAACCAAACCAAACCAAACAACCAAGCCAAACCAAACCAAAAAAACTTGCATGTTCCTTCCTTAATACATACATACATACATATATAAAACTTATAATTTCATGCAATATATTTTGCTTATATCCAAATGAACTCTTCTCCTTAACTCCTCCCAGACCCACCCCACTATATCACCCCAAATTCATGTCCTCCCTTTTGCTTATTTAATAACATATCAACAGCTGCAATTTGTGCTTTTTGATCTGTGTGCCCCTCTCTGCATTCTGTAATGCCACAGCAACCTTAGCAGAAATCCAGGCCCCAGAATCACATTTTGTCACTTAGTGAGTTTCTTAAGTAGCTCATGAATGACACGGGAATGTCAAAGGTGCCAACTGATGTTTCAAGGGACTTAAAAATCACCTGGCACCTTTCCAGTAGGAAGTCTGTAACATGGTCCTAATGCTGATGTAAGGAGCATGCATGTCCCTATCCATGAGCAATAATCCTTCAACATACTGTCCTGCATTCTCTAAAATAGTCATCTTAAAATTTAGGAAGCAGTGAGCTTAACATATTGTTAAGACATAATATTATCTGTTCACCAAGTGTAGCTCTGTCAGACCATAAAGTGCCTTGGATTCTTACGGTTAATTGTCTGTGCAATCTATAGGTACCTTGATTTTTACCTTTCATTGTAAATAGCTTCTTAAATATTTTCCATATGGAAAATTTCTATATTTGTTGTTGTTTTTCTGTTTGCCTGTTTTGAGCCAAGATATATATATATATATATATATATATATATATCACTCATATCATAGATATCATAGCAGTTCTAGCAGTTCTGATATCTTTGATATAATTTACATTGGTTTTGAATCCTTGGAGCTCATCCTACCAAAGCATTTTTCCTCATATTCATTTATTTCCTTTACCTATTTTTTCCAAAAAAAAAAGTATTATAAAGAACCTGCCAGGTATGGCTCCCAGAGAGCACGTGGAGAATGAAAAGCCATGTGGCTTAAGACCTGGGAAAGAGGATGGAGTTAAAACATCTAGAAAAACAGCAGGGGAGTGTTGCTGGAAATCATATCCACATAATCCAGCAAATAAGGAAGCATTCGTTCAGCTAAAAGCTAAGAACACTGACCTCTCCAGAGACTCCTCATCAGAAAGAATCCATGTGCGTGGTACAGGTGAAGACATGGATGGCTTCAACTCAGCAAAACCTGGTAGTTTCCCCTCAAAGAAGCTCCTTCCTTTAACTCTCATGGTTCTTCTTGTCCTTCAGGGCAGGTGCCACTTCCTTTGAGTGGTTGCCTGGTATCTTCTGTCCCACTTGGGTAGTGTCTTGATATTGACACAGTCCTCCATATGGCATAATGTCAGTATTTCTAAAGCTACACTCTAGTTTTAGCTTCCTTCTTAATTAAAAAAATGAATCAATGTTTAAACAATGTATAGATGTGTTCGATGAATATTTGTAAAATGTTTGCCTTTAGTCAAGATTGTTTGTTCTGTGAAAGAAACTGACCAGTAATAGCTCTGCCCTGAGATAATCGAGACCAGGACAACAAACGCACACAAATGTCCGTCAGTGAGACGGGGAAAATGACCCTGCAGTAGAAACAGGGGTTTTGGAGAGGATACGTTTTCACTGGAGAGCCAAGAAGGGACACATGGAAGAGGTGGCCACTGGGAGTTAGAGGTCTTGAAGTCCTGAGCCATACAGAGATCGTGAAAAATCTGCTCTTTTTCAGAGGGCACAACATGTAGCAAACCTTGAGCAGGATTATTTCTGGTATTTATCCTTTAGAGAGAGCAGAGGAACTGAGGAATAAAATAGAAGAACACATATGTGGTTAGAATTGCAGGAGGGAGGAGGGGCAGTTACAGGGGAGAAAGGGAAGAGCCTTGTTTGTCTTTCAGGTGGGAATTTTGACTTTTGTTTGAAATAAGGTAAAGAAATGATAGGGATTTGGGGTCTTCATTTTGGTAACTCATGGTGATCTTTCAATGTCTACTACTTAGATCTTAATAATTTTGTTCCATTGCTCTAAAATCAGTTAAAAACAAGAATATTAAAACAACATTAAGTCCTAATTTAAATTGACGAACATGGGCTTTTATCTCTCTTTTCCATTACCAAATATTTCATTTTTAATTAATATAAAAGCTTTTTAGAATAGAGAACCAACATAAATTTAACATGTGCAATGCATTCTTCCCCAAATTTAGGTTTTTAATTGAAGATGTTAATTAGAAAGGTCACTTATTCCATTGGAAGATATTGATAAAAAAAAATGCTTTCAAGCTACTATTTGCGTCAGCCATGTAGGCTAGGTTTCTGGAATTCCAGTGTAGACAGTGGTAAAGAAGTACTAGCCCTAAGTATATTAAATGCAAGTCTTTATTCCCTATCATAAAGGATGCATCAAACTCGAAAAGCTTCCTGCTTTCAAATTTTAGAACTAGGAAAATAAAATATGTATATCCTTGTACAATTGTGTTCTGAGTAGAAAAGAGTCTTTTTATAGAATACCTTACAATGTAATTTACAAAAAAAAATCCTTGTTCGCACAGTCTTAGTAGAAAACTACTATTTCACAATATTATGAAAGTGGAGATGCCAGGAATAGAAAATGATTTATATTCCAATGAATACAAGGTTCAAAGAAATGGCAGAGTGAGATAAAACGGAGAGTAAAATGATTTAATTTAAGCTTTTGTTTAAAAAATAGGCCTATAACTAGTTCTCACAAACAGTATGTACCTGGAACCAACTAGGAGCAAATAGAAATGAACGATCTTGTAGCAACTCAGATGTGTACCATAAAACAGGCCACAAAGTGACAGTACAAATATAGGAGGAAAGTAGAGGGGAAAACCCACATATGTGTATTTATTCCATGTGTGGAGAGCTGGTTGTTATGCCTTCTGGAGAAGAAATGTTATCACGTAATAGAGTTTAACTGGTGGGTAGGAATAAATTAATACCACTGTAGTGGGTCAAGGAATTTCTTTGTGCAGGTGATATTTTCCTTAAGAATGAAGTGTTAAAGAAGGCAGATGTAGGGTGTTCTGAACAAACAGATTAGAAAATGGGAAGTTTCCCAAGTAAAAAGCATCTCACGTCAGTGTCGTGAAGTAAAGAAGTCCTATTTGGATGGAATGAACATGAAGGCCAGAGGAAGTGATGCTGACAAGAACGCTTTCAGGACCAGATGACTTAAGGCTTTGTATGTGAAACATGGGTAACAGTTAAAATTAGAAAGAAAAACCCTTTAACATTCAGTCATATACATTGCCTTTCCGTGAAGAATGGCAAGTACACTATCAAGGAAGTGCGTATTCATCAGGGAAAGATTACAATCTAGCTGACCTCTGGACGACTAGCCAAAAGATGATGCAGTGAGGGAATAGCATTGTACAATAAAATTGGAGTAAAATCACTTGGCATGGAAGCTATTTGGTGATGTAGACAGGATGGATTTCCTGATCAAGAATCGCGCCACAGTTTATAATTTTAGAACTTTGTTGTATTAGTCACTGCATTGAGATGAGGCTTGTGGACATATTGTAAATGCCAGGGGCAGAGATGTGCACAGGGGCATGTGTCTGTGTGTACTTGAGTGTATTACATTTCCACCTTAAATTGAGAAGTTTCTTACATTCTGAGGAGGATACAAGCTAAGGCCTGGAAAGATGGCAAGGCTATAGTGGAAAATGGCAGTTATTGATCTATGTGCTATGAAGAAGTCAATGCACAAGGTCAGAGCTTTGGAAATTATAATTCATGACCAAGATCGGTTTGTCTGCATATGCTTGTATCATTCAGATTCTTTTTTTGTATTTTAAAGTGCGATATTTAAATTTTTGGTGAGAATAACTAGTCATATTTCCCTTCTGGTCTACAAAGACTGAAGTGTTTCCTCCGTGGGCCAATGTTAAGAATTTTATCTGTTTCTTGGTCATGTAGATGGAACCTACATGAATAGAATATTAATACAGAAGACAGTAGTACAATATTGAAATGCAATCATCATAATAATCATAATAATAGTGTACATGGGGAGTGGAATATAAATGTGGTCATAATTGATTGTTAGCATTAAAAACAGCAGATTATCTATCAGGATGATCACTAGAGACTGATTGATAAAGAACCAATTTAGGTAGAATTCTGGATTTGGTGCTCTAAGAGGTAACCATGTAACATAGTGTGAGCAAAGAAAACAAATGTGAGGATTGTGTTGAATTTAGCTGCCATTGTAAGAAGAGTAAAAGTCTTCAACCTTTCAGAACTTCCTTTAGAGCAGGATAGAGTTGAACAAGGTCTATTCCGGGGGGAAGGAAACGCTATATGCTGAGAAATATTTTGGAGTAAATTTATATCAGGGATAGAAAAGGGCATCTCAGATTAGGGATTAGTAAAAGACAGCCTCAAATGTCCTTGGCAATTACAGGATTGGTAAGTAATGTTTATTGACGACTCTAGAGTGAATGAGAAGAGAAGCAGTGCTGTTTAGTGAATATTTATTGACCCTTTTAGGGTGTAGATAGTCAGTGTATAAACTTCAAGTGTTTAGGTGTGTGAATCAAACCACTGGAGATTATGGCTTACTAATTATAGAACGGATCCAAAAATATATTAATAAATAAAATGCTTGTTGTGACTCATATCTATCATATAGATATGAGAATGTTGGCCACATCTCATGCAAACCCATCTAGTGAATGTCTTCTGTAATCCTGTACACCTTTTTTTGTCTGAGTTCTTTTATGCCATCACATGTTTTGTCTATCTGTATCTTGCCATGATTCTTCATGTAAAGCTTACTCCCCGGTGCTTAGACTTTCCTCGTTGCACCGTTAAACCCCTTGCTCCTCACGTGGCAGCAGCTACAAGTCTCCTGGATTTATCGTGCATCTCGATTCCACTCACTAAGCCACGTCTTCCCTGGGAAGCTTGTGGTTTCCCCGTTTCCTTTGTTTATAATAATATTCACACACACTCCAAGCAGTTTTCTCCTAGTTGGAATATTCTATGACCTTTTGTTTTGATATCGTTTTACAGTTTACCACCCAGTTGCTCACCTGTTCTACTAGACAAAATTTGTTTTCTGACATCTTCAAACGTGAATGCCATCAATGAAGATTAGCGCATGCTCAGCACCCGTTACTGTGTTTCTCTGTGTAGCGTAGACTTCACTGTTGTTACTAGATTGACCTTTGTTGCAGAATAATGTAACATGAAGGTTGAAGTGCTAAGTGTCCGGAGGTAATATTTAATATGTATGTTACTTTTCCCACTGTTGTGACTAAAACCTAACAAAAATCAAATTAGAGAATAATAAGTTTGTTTTCTGGCTGGAAGGGAAACATTACATCATGGTGAGAAGGCACTGTAGTAGTTCATGTCTGCCATGACTGTAGTTGGAGGCTACTCTGTCATACCTAGGTAGATCATAATCCAAAGTACTGAATTGCATAAAGATCACCAGCCAGCATCCTCTGATGAGGGCTTCCCTGGCAATTCACAGGGTGGCCCTAAAGGAGATAAGGAGTCACAGAGGGAGGAGGGAAAAGAGAGGAGTGAGTTACAGGAGGGAGGAGTGAGTCTGACATGGTGGTCAGGGGAATCATGCAACTATGACCACGAATCATGCTGCCTCTATTTATACAGGTTTCACAGAGCACAGACAAATGTCTACCCGAGAAGTTCAGATAATATCTTGTTTCTGGATATGCATTTGATATTCCATTACCTGTCTGGGGCTACAAGTTCAGTCACAATTAGAAAGAACGAATAGAACAGATTTTATTTTTATTATTAACTCTCTTACTCCAATTCAAAGAATCTAAAGAATGTCCCCACCAAAGCAGACACATTTATTGTTTGACCGCCTGCTTTGAGGCAGGCAGTATTTGCAGTTTTAAACCAGGAGCAAGACAGGAAAGATCTGAACCCGTCTTTTTATGAATAGCATATACTCATACCTCATTCCTTTTGCTTTCTGGTTTCATCATCTATGCTATAAAGTAGGAAAAAGTTATCGCACTCAATCTCTCCTATTTACTGAGTTCTGGATGTTTTGTTTTGTTTTCCTGGAAGCAAACCTGGATCCCCTATCATTTAACTCTATTTTCAGAGAGCTCTAAGCATATTGAAAAACAGGCTTAGAACCTGTTACTAATTCTCCTGGTCAATCACAGTTTGCTAATTACCTCTCTGTATAACCTGTACCAATTATACTGTTTGTGCTTGCTTAAGGGAAGATACCCCAAGAAGAGTCTTGGAGTCATGGCTTCATTTAGCTTGGTGCTTAACTATGCTTATCAAAGTGTTCTCCACGGCACAATGAAGAGCTCCGAGTAGGGCCAGATAAAATTATTCCCCTAAGAGCAGAAGGGATATTAAGTTTAGGGTTGTCCTAAAATAGATTCAGACATAGTTTTATCAGGAAAAGTCAAAATGAATCCTAAGGCACAAAGTCACTAGGAACAATGCAGAGATCAAAACCTAAAACATAGGGACAGAGTGACAGCAATTGTAGCATTAGGCTCAGCTTTGCTGGAACTGTGTCAAGCTGCTGTGCTGGCTTCATGACTGTTTCCAGTGGATACAGCTGTGCCAGTGACCCCTCCTCATTTTAAAAACATCAATCTAGGACCCTACTCCATGAGATTGTAAGACTCACATTCAAGGCAGGATTCTTACTTAGGGGTAAGAATATTTCTGAAATATTATCTCCTAGGTGGTTTCATATCTAATCAATTAGAAAAGAAAGAATAACACATCACAATATGTATTTAAAAAACACCAGTTGATAGAATACTAGTTATCAAAATAAAAAATTCTGTATTGAAGTAAGGCATGACCCATACTTGTTGATTTTTGCAGCTGTAGTCGTCTGCTCTCCTTGAAGAGTATGGTTTCTTACTGTATCTATGAGTCATTTCTTCTCTATCCCAGACCCCACTCCTTGTTTCTCTTCCTTTGACACATCCTTTTATTTGGGGAATATTTCTATTTTGCTCCCCAGCAATTGTTACAGCTCCTAGATACTCACACCTTTTCCTTTCGTTTGTCAAACTGATCTGAGCAACAGTAAATATGTACCAGATTTCCGTTGCCCCACAGTGGTCAGTTTTCAGGATAGTAATTCAACTTAACACCTGTTATGCAGTTAAAAGTATAGTAGCTGCAACATTTACTGATTCTTAGTTTAACTTAAATAAAATGTTTGCTCAACGTGAATAGGAAGCTACACCCCCCAAATACTATCTAACTCTATAGATAAGCAAAACAATAAATCAGAAATTATCAATTAATTTTGGAGTCATGGTATTTTTTCTTTAAAAAATTGATTGAGTTTTCCATCAACGAATTTTGACCATATCCAATTTCATTTCCTTCCCTTCATTTCTCCTTCATCTGCTCTTATCTGACTTCCCTATCATATCACAACTTCATGTCCAATTTTATTTCCCCCTTGGTGTTTTGACATGAGTGTTAGAAGATGGTCATTCAATGATGCTTGTCACTAATATACCCATTAGAACAATGTGACTACCCACTTCCTTAACACAATGTACTGTGACAAACCACAGAAAAAAGACCATTCTGTAAATCCAGAGTTAATTCTGCTGGAAGCTGTACAAATTTATTGTCAATTACAGCTGTATTCCTGTCTCCCAGTTCTTTTGGAATCAGGACTTAATATGCACTGCATTTGGTCTGTCTAATTGTTTCCTGTCTGCCATTCAAATCATTTGCAAACAACAGCTTCATCCTTGGGAAAAGTGAAATTGAAGGGTAGGTTTGGAATCAGTGCCAGTGGTTTATAAATATATATGTACTTTTCATGCGGGGGAGTCTGTGTATCAATAACTTTAATAAAAAATTCATATACCATTTAAATTATAACACCTATAAATTCATTGTTATTTTTTAAAATATAAAATCCAGCCCACTGTCTACATGTATCCTCCCAGTCTTGGGTTCAAATGTTTCCTTGGGGCATTTCACACCTGTGGCCATTTGGTAGCATGTGTCTCAGGATAGCTTTGGCCCAAAATATTGTAAGTCCAGAAGAGGTGAAATCCCAGACTTAAGTTGTCATAACTGCCCCTATTCCCGCCCACCTGAAATGGCATATCTTAGAAGCAAACCTGTTTCTGATGGAGAGAAGTTTATCTACATTAACACTTTGGATTGCAGGAGGTTGATATGAAAGCAAATGCTCTATTTCCAGACAAGTCACATTCATCGTATTTGGACGATAGGAGCACTTCTCACTTAAATGGCATCACCTGGTTGCCATGAAGTATATTGCAATGGTACCCGTAAGAAATTTCTTTCAATTTTTATTTTCATACAGCAAAAACAGTCCCAAATGTGTTTTCAGAATATTTACAGTTCATCTCCTGCAACTTCAATACAATGACCTCTGTGTGTTCATACTTTCAAGAGAATAACAACCAGAGTATCAGATTTCTTTATAAATTTTCCTGATAACCCCTCACTTCCAGAAATCCCTTAAAATGGCTATTCTGTTGTGTCATGACTCTAGACATGGTTGGATGGGGAGGAATGAACCTGACATAGGAAGCAGATTAAAATCTCATGTAAGAGCCAACTTTATTCATGGCATCAGGCAATTTCTCCTCTGAGGGTGAGAAGGAGTCACATGAGTAAAGTCCTCGTAATCTGAAGCTGTAGGCACTAACAAGGACAAGAACAAGCTGCACATGGGTCAATCGCGTTTTCCATACAGGCATAATAGAATACCAGGAGCGAGCAACAAGGAGCAATCTGGAAGGAGCATGAAAACACATTTCGAAGATGACTGTATGTTGTGATGAGACCAAGGTCACAGGACTCTAGCCTTGTTTCCTTGGAGTGTTCTCACAAGCATTCAGAATTCTCCTCATAGGACCCCAGTCCGAGACTGTGTTCTGGCAACGGTGCCTCCACAGTTTTGCCCTTTGTTTGGCATATTTAGCCTGAAGATTTTCTTCCTGGCTTATTTCATTGTGGGTTGCGAGGATAATACAATTGTCTGGGTCTACCCACAGCTATTTTGTTTCCTCCCAAGTCTTTACAGTGATAAGTAAATTACCCTAAAACTCTGTGATTAGGCTTCTGGAAGATAAAAGTTTTGAAGCGTTTGGATAAATAACAAGTTTTCTTGCTGGACCACATGAGGAAGTAAGTTTAGTTTAATCAGCTGACTTTCAAGTTGTGATGGCACATTTAGTCCTGGTGGCAATGGATAGCGTGGTACCTGTTGCCCCTGAACCCTACCCTCATTTTGGGAAGTCAGTGTTGAAGATGCAGGCCTTTCTGACAGCATGAAGTGGACCTATTGCTGTTTGACTTTGTAATTCCTTAATGACAGCTGGTGACAAGCATCTTTTCATATGCGTGCTTTGTGTTTTCTCTCCTGAAATTTTCTTTTAGATTGGCCTACTATTGTTTCAATGGAACTGCAACTTGACTTGTTGACTTTTGAGAGTTTCTTTACGTATTTCAGTACTTAAATTATTCACCGATATATATATATATATATATATCAGATTTCATTTGTATGTTCATATGCATATACATATTATACCTTTATCATTTCTTGGAGAATTTCATAAAGTCTATTTGATCACTGTCACACCCTTTGTCCAACACTTCTCATAGGCATGTTCTTCCAGAATGTGAGTTGTCTTCTCTCTCTCTTCATTTTCTTGTAGATATTTTTCTATTTTACTAAGTCAAGCATCAATTTAGTTTTGGGAAAGCCCTGCATTCAGGTACTTTCCTAGGATGTTATAAAAGTTATTATTCAGAGAGAAACAATAGTAAATCCCTAAAATAGTGACAAGATTATATATCTCTTAACAATAGAAAAAAAGACATAATAAAGAAATTAAAATTAATATTCTAGGTATATCAGATTATTATTAGCTTGAGAACAGAGTACTGAATTTTATGAACAGATACTCCTTGCAATTAATACTTAATGGTATTAATTAAATCACCTTGATCTACTGAATTTCCTTTCAAATCAAAATACTACTTATAAGTAAGAAGCATTTTTTTATGCAGCTGTGTTTTTTATATACTAGCTTTGTTTCAGGCCTTTTGCAATTGCTGTTTCTTGTAGCTTGCATGACATATTCATGTCAAGGATGGGTATACTTATTTCCATAAATATTTTGACATACTTAACCATGGATGTAGTCAATATAAAGAAAGCCCATCTAGAGGAAGTCACAAGTTTATTTTCTTGTCAGGAAAAATGTTAGAGGTATTTACATAGTCGTACTTTGTTTTTCTGCCTTTGTTTCCCTGGTCATGGTACTTTTTCCTTCTTTCGGCCACTTTATTTCTACTCCCTCACTGGTGATTGCGAGGTTCAACAGCTGTGACTTTACTATGTTGTGTTAAGTCACTCTTTGTAATGATTGAGAAGTTTGTAAGAAAATGGTTATATTTTTAACATGTAGAACAAAGAGTCAAGACCTAAAGTACAGGAAGGCAATAGTTCTTTGGTTATTCACAGATTGTGTGCTTTATCTGTAAAAACTTAAATAGCTATACCAGAGCTAGTGTGTGCCATTGTTTAAATCCTGTCCAAAAGCAAGAGGAAAACCTGCTTACTCTATCACACACATTGTTGAAATCTACTTCCTACACTGCCATTAATGGAGATCCATTTCTTCAATCTTAACTTAAATCTGCTAAGAGTAAAAGACATGTTTAAAGGAAAAATTAAAGGTTACTACAGTGTAGAAATTACAAGAAAGAAATACTAGAGAAAAATCACTAAATTTATCCCAAGTGTATTTGTTTTGCTAGTATAAATAGAAACAAATCCATTTCCTGTTTTACCTATGAGTGTATAACATAGCACTGACTGCAACAGATACAATATGTAACAGAGTTTAGGTATGTTTTTGGGACTGTTCTATTAGTGTTAATTCCAGTAAGAGATTTCTACTTAAGCTCTTGTTTTCAAAAGCAGCATTCTATTGAGTTCCAGAATTCATTTACAGTAGAGTTCTGAGTAGGGTAGACATTTCTTTGCCAGGGGTATAGTTTGGACATGTGGATGGGGAAGCAATTTAATGCTGTTATAAACCTTTTCCCAGACTTCTGTTTCATAGTGTTGCAAATGGGACTAATCTTATAATGTGGAGGTCATTAAAGGAAGTGCTTGTAAAGTTACTCTACACACTCAAAATGGGTTCAGTGAACAGTGTTCTTGGCATGCTTCCTTAGTTTTAGGAGAGAACAATTTGCTGGCGATTCAAATAATGACGGTGGGCTAGGTTGCTGAGTAAGCAAGATAATTTTAACACAACAATCCCCTTCTGCCATCCTGTGATACTCTTGTCATGCACTTAACTAACTAATGTTGTGCACTAACTACCATTAGGCATAACCTCTGTGATTTAGATATGGGTTATTAAGTCACATGGCTGTACTATGACATGCTACCACATGAAGAAGGCTTGTGTCTGTGCTCTGTATGATCTGAGGTTGAGAGGAAGGGTGTCTATTGCTTTTCTTTTCCAATCATAATGTCCACTACATGATATCCTGAGTATTCAGGACTTGCTTTGTAGACCAGGCAGGCCTCAGACTCCCACAGACTCACATGCCTCTGCCTCCAAAGTGCTGGTATTAAAGGCATGCGCCATTATACCTGCTGGTTTCCTAATTTTAAATGTCAAATTTCTAAACTCAGAATTCTTATTAGCTTAGAAGATTATTTGCATGACAAAAGAAAACCACAAAATCTGTCTTAGTATGTCTTTCTTATTTTGTGTTCCTTTTGGTTTTTAATTACTAAGTAGCATGTATTTTTATTTTTTAAATGTTAATTGATTTCTTTCTTATTAATTATTTTATTTATTTACATTCCAATTGTTGTCCCACTTCCTGGTGCCCTCTCCATGAGTTCTTCATCTCATCATTCCTCCCCTTTGCTTCTGAGAGGGTGCTTCCATCACCCATACACCTCCACCTCTACCATCCTCCTTCACTGGGGCATCCAGTTTCTACAGGATTAACCACATCCTTTCCCACTGAGGCCAGACAAGCAGTCCTCTGTTACTTATGTAGTGGGAGGTGCAGACTAGCCCATCGTATGCACTTTGGTTGGTGGCTTAGCCTCTTGGAGCTCTTAGGAGTTCAAGTTAATTGATGTTGTTCTTCCTATGGGGTTGCAATCCTCTTCAGCTCCTTTAGCCCTTCCCCTAACTCTTCCAGTGTATGCAACTGTCTCAGTCAACTGCTGGTAGAGCCTCTCAGGGGACAGCCATGGTAGGCTGTTGTCTGCAGGCACAACATAGCCGCAGTAATAGTGTCACGGTATTCATCCATGGATGCATCCTAAGTTGGACCAGTCACTGGATGGCCTTTTTTTCAGTCTCTGCTCCATTTTTGTCCCTGCTTTTCTTTTAAACAGGAATAGTTCTGGGACGATAATTTTGAAGATGGGTGGGTGGTCCCAGGCCTCAAATGGGGCCCTGTCTAATTACCCAAGGTGGTCTTTTTAGGTTCCATCTCCCCATAGTTGGGCACTTCCGGTAAGATCATCCCCATTGGGTCCTGGAAGCCTCTCACAATCCTGTTGTTTGGGATTTTCTAGAGGTCCCCCCACTGCCACTCCCACTGTTCCATATTTCTATTCATTCTCCTGGCCCCCTGGGCTTCACTCCTTTATCTCCCATACCTAATCCTGGCCCCCTTTTACCCTCACCTTGTCCACTCCCACCCAGGTCCCTCCCTTCCCCTGCCTCCCATGATTATTTCCTTCTCTCATCTAAGTGGGGTTGAAGCATCCTCACTTGGGCTTTCCTTCATGTTAAACTTCTTATGGTCTGTGGGTTGTATCATGGTATTCTGTACTTTTTGGCTAATATACACTTGTCAGTGAATACATACCATCTGTGTACTTTAGGATCTGAGTTACCTAACTCAGGATGATATTTTCTAGTTCCACCATTTGCCTGCAAAATTCATGATGTCCTCTTTATTTATAACTGAGTAGTATTTCATTGTGTAAATAGACCACATTTTCCGTATCCATTCTTCAACTGAGGGACATGTGGGTTGTTTCCAGCTTCTGGCTATTATGAATAGGCACAGGCTCTTGTGGTATGGTGGAACAACTTTTCTGTATGTGCCCAGGGGAGTTACAGCTGGGTCTTCAGGTAGATCTATTTCCAGCTTTCTTAGGAATTGCCAGAATGATTTCCAGAGTCATTGTACCAGTTCACAATCCCACCTGTAGTGGAGGAGTGTTCCTCTTTCTCCACATCCTCTTGAGAGTGTGCTGTCACCTCCGTGTTGACCTTAGCCATTCTGGATTGGTGTATGTTAGAACCTCAGGGTACAATTTATTTTGCTAACCCTCCCCACCACTGGTCATCATCCTTTTTATTATCTCCACTTGAATTCGCTTGTCTATTTTCTCTGAATTTTCCCTTCTAGGTCAGTGCCTCGGAGTCTTCCTTAGTCTTTTATGTCCTTTCATGGGCCCCTTTCACCATTTTTAGCAGACACATGTGCTTTCCCTCAGGAAAACATACACATAATGATTAGAAATTTAAGTTTGCATCTGAGAAAACATACAGTCTCTCCTTGTGAGTTTCAGCTACCATGCTTAATATGTTTTCCATTTCAACCCATTTTAGAATTCATTTTATTGTGCATTGAGTTATAGTTACTTTAGTAGACTTTGGGAGGACGATGTGAATGGATGTTTATGATAAGTTCTCAACATAGTTTTTTCATATGTTACTCCTCTGAAGGTTTTGACTTTAGTAGTCACGTGAATGTAAAGGACATTGTTTGCGACTTAACATTTTCAATTATATAGTGTTTAAAATTGAAACCTTTAGTCTAAAATTTTAAGTCCTGCTTAATTTGGATAATTTAAAAGTAAATTTGAAACACTTCATAATACTTACAGCTTTTGTTGGTATTACATCCAACCCAGTCGGCGTTACAGTTTGTATAAGGACAAAGACAGTGGTAGCTCCCTAGCCCAAGTTCAAGTTCTTTTTCAGAGGGCAGAGCAGGGCTACATGGTCATCAATATCTGTCATCATAGCATTTCATGGTAATATTATTTCATTGGCATATTTATGAAGCAGATTTGAAAAATATTGCCAACATATGTCCTTTTCAGTCTTTAAAAATGAGATCAATTATTACATCCGACATTGACTTGCCTATCTGACTTCAATTTCTATAACAGAATATCAGTTAAAATTGTTGTGGTGCATTGTACTTTGTCTTACTTTACTTGTGATATTGATATAATTTTTTCAGGTAACAAATGTTACCAATAGAGAATCACCTTTGTGTCAAAAAAAACTGCTTTACAAGCTGTGTGAATTCATGCCTAGATCTGTAACTTTTTAGGAAGAGAAATATTGGGAATAGAACATTTTTGCTGGATATGATTCTTTAAGACAAAAAGATCAATGGCTTGTGAATGTCATCCTGTTATTCTTAAAGTACCAAAAATGCCCAAAATAGTCATCAATAGAATGATAAAAGAAAGAGAGAGAGAGAGAGAGAGAGAGAGAGAGAGAGAGAGAGAGAGAGGGAGGGAGGGAGGGAGGGAGGGAGGGAGGAAGGAAGGAAGGAAGGAAGGAAGGAAGGAAGGAAGGAAGGAAGGAAGGAAGGAAGAAATTTGGAGAATCACAGTGGGGTGAAAGCGGGGGTTAGCTTGTTAGGGTTTTACGCATCATCAGTGAAAACTTGCAAAGCCTTTACCAGTGAGGGGTTAAGTTATGACATGTATCTTACCTACATGTTCTCAGAACTCGAGTAAAGAGCAGCATTTGCCAGCAGCTATCTCAGTTGGGGTTTTACTTCTGTGAACAGACACCATGACCAAGGCAACACTTATAACGACATTTACTTGCAGTTGGTTTACAGGTTCATAGGTTTACTCCATTATCATCAAGGTGGAGGAGCATGGCAGCATCCAGTCAGGCATGGTGCAGGGATGTTGAGAGTTCTACATCTTCATTAGAAGGCTAGAAGACTGGCTTCCAGTCAGCTAGGAATAGGAGTATTAAAGTCCATGCCCATAGGGACATTCCTACTCGAAGGCCAAACCTACTCCAACAATTCCACACTTCCTCATACTCCCATTACCTGGGTCAAGCGTATTCAAACTGTCATACCAGCTTAGAAGTGAAACATCTGGCAAATGGTCAGGATGGAGGAAGACAAACAATTGTCTCAGGCTTACCCAGTCTACCTCATGACTGGAAATTAACTGGAATCAGCTTTAGAGTACACATGGAGTGACTCACGGCTGTAGCTGCTTATGTAGCAGAGGATGGCCTTGTCTAGCATCAGTGGGAGGAGAGGCCCTTGGTCCCATGAAGGCTCAATGCCCCAGTGTAGGGGAATGTCAGGGAGGGGAGGCAGGAGAGAGTCAGTGGGTGTTTGAAGGAGCACCCTCATAGAAGCAGGAGGAGGATAGATGGGTTAGGGGGCTTGCAGGGGCAGGGGCGGGAAAGGGGATAACATTTGAAAGGTAAATAAAGAAAATATCTAATAAAAGAGAAAAAAAAAAAGAACTGCATTTTGGAGTAGCCAAGCAGTCTAATTCAATAGCTTCAGCTCTCTGCAGTTTGAAGGTAACACGTTTAGCCCTGCCTAGTTCTGTTTCTAAGGCAGCAAACGCTAAGGCATGTCTCGCTGGGAGAAAGACTTTGCATTTTTATTTCATCAGCATTTCCGTCTTGGAATTATGATGGATATGATGGACCTGATGATATTGGAAAGTATTAACTTGAGGTATTCTATCATAGTGTTCATTTGAAGATATTGTGCTAATATTTATTCTTTTATTGAAATTTCTTAATATTTGATATATCCTGAGTATGTTTAACCCTTTTTCTACACCACTGAAAGTCTCTCTCATCTAGATCCACCCTGTTTCTGCATTTTATTAGAAAACAAAAGGCTTCTAGGGGATAATGATAAAATAAAATATAATAAGGTTAGCATAGGACAAAATAAACACGAAAAAAGGAGTACAGGAAAACAAACAAGAAACACATCTACTACTTCATATATTCAGGAATCACACACACACACACACACACACACACACACAGAGAGAGAGAGAGAGAGAGAGAGAGAGAGAGAGAGAGAGAGAGAGAGAGAGAACAAGAAGCCACAGTATATACCCAGAGAACTTGTAGGGTTATAAAGAGAAAGGGAGAGAATATAACAAGCAAAAGACCAATAAATAAAGAAATATAATTTTTAAAAAATAAGAAAGAAAGCCCTGACATGTCACGATGTGACCTTGAACTTCCAAAGATGTTGTTATATTCGTCATGTGTTGGTCATCTACTGTGTAGTTTTGTTTCATTTTTCCAAGACTCCCTTGGAGAAAACTAACATTTTATTTACAAGTACTTATTTCATGAAGATAACTTCTCGATTAAGGAGGGGAGCTTGCGTCCACTTATCCTTTCAGCTCTAGTTCCCCAAGTGGTTCAGGCCCATGTTGGCCTACGCACGCTGCTTCGGTCTGTGAGTTCATATGCACATTGTTCCTATTAGATTTTGATAGCCTCGCTTTCTTGGTATATTCTATCCTTTCTGGCTCTGACACTCTTTCTGCCCCCATCCCCTTCTCTAGATTTCCCTGAACTCCAAGGGGAGGGATTTGAGGGAGACATCCCCTTGTTACAACTGAGTGTTCAGAGGTCTCTTACTCTGAGCATAGGGTTTGGCTGTGGGTTTTGTTATTTGTTCTCATCTCCTGCTGGAGGAATTTTCTCCAATGATGACTGAGTGAGGCAGTGATCTGAGTATAGCAGATGTAGCATCAAGTATGGGTTTCATCTCATGGAGATAATCTCAAGACAAATCAGATAAGGGTTGGTTACTGTCAAAAGGTTTGTGCCATGATTGAACTGGCATATCCTGAAAGCAGGACACCTCTGTGGACCAAAGTCTCCATAGGTGGGTTAGTGTCTAAGCTTCTTCTTTGGTAGCATGCAGAATACCTTGGTAGCTAGGGGAATTGGGGAATCAGGATGATGTTTTCCTAATTCAATCCATTTGCCCATGAATTTTATTATTTCACCACTTTTAATGGTTCAGTAATATTCCATTTTGTAAATGTAACATGTTTATCTATTCATATGTTTGGGGGACAACTAGTTGTTTCCAATTTCTGGATATTATGAACACAGCAACAATGAACATAGTACTGTCTCCGTGGTAAGATGCAGTGTTCTTTGGGTATATGTCCAAGAATGGTATAGCAGGATCTTGAAGTAGATCATTCCCAAGCTTCCTGAAAAATCAGCACATTGAATTCTGTCATGACTGTACAAGTTTGCAGTCTCACCAGCAAGGGGTGAATGTTCCCCTTATTCTCCAGCCTCACTATCATGAGATGTTGTTTTATTTATCTTAGCCATTGAGAGTTCGATACAAACAGAGTGGTTCTGATCATCATTTCCCTGATGGTTATGAATGTTAAGCATTTCTTTAAGTGCTTCTCAGACATTTGGCCTCTCTATTTTGAGATCTTTGTTTAGATCTATACCCTAATGTTTTAATTAAGTTATTTGTTGTCTTGCTATCCAGTTTTTCAAGGTCTTTATATATTTGGGATATTAACTCTCCATCTCTTCCCATTCTGGATGCTGAAGCTTTATCAGACTGAAGGTCTCTTTCTTTGCAAAAGTTTAGGTTTGTATGGTATCGTTTATTGTTGATCTTAGTGCCTGTGTTAACAGTGTTCTGTTCTTAAAGTCTTTTCCTGTGTCAGTGAGTTCAAAGCTATACCCCACTCTCTCTTCTATCAGATTCAGAATGCCTGGTTTATGCTGAGGTCTTTGGTATATATGGAGTTGAGTATTGTATAGTGTGATAACTTTTAAGGAACATAACAATGTAATTATTAAAACTTGGAATCTCTTAAGTTTTTTTTCCTCTTCTTTAGAAGTATCTCAGAATGAAATGGCTGTCAGCAGGATGAGGCACATGCCAGTGAACACCGCCAGCTGGAGATGGTTCTTATCCCAGGACTTTTTTTTAGAATTGTCTATAAGCCAATCGTGAGAAAATCTTAGTTAGTTTTAGGGGATTTTTCTCTGTAAAGAAGTGAGTTCAGTTCTTATCTTGATTTAACTAAAAGCATACAGCAAAACTTACTTTGTAATTATGATTAAATAACTCACCATTTCAAATAGTGCCACTGATATATAATATGAGAAACATAACGATTATTATGTCATCTAAAAATACAAATATATCTTACTTTGTTTTTAGGTTGTGAGTCTGTGTATCCATGCATATGGTATTTATCGTTGAAGTTTCACATTGATAATATATAGATGTCTTGTTCTGAAAGCAACACGATGCTGTATAACACCCATATTATTACAATATAAGGAGGAATCTTGAATATTGTTAGTGACTATGCCTTGATTCTATTATTAGCGTCAGCTAAAACAATACGGGAAGAGATTTACCTGATGAGTAATGTTGCCTATCCAGGGATGGCAGATATTTTTAAAGCTCACATGAGCAAGCTGCAAAGTTTTAATAATGCTTGAAAGTAGTAGACATTAATGAAAACAACTTTTGGAATGAATCCCTTGAAGTAATTTTGACTTGGGCAAGCTTCAGTGCCCAATAGTGACCTGCCGGTTCAAAAATGCTAACATAAAATGTGCTGAACAAATCATTAAAATTTAAAACAGCCAAAAATGCCTCAAACCCTATGAATTTTTGGTAGAATTTATCTGCACAGAAAATATAGATTAGTTTTATTGTGTCGTGATGTTTATGTCCAAGTTCATGCATTCATTTATGATCAACAAAACACTTTATTACTGTGGCATTTACAGGCATCTTATTTACTTTCATATTGCAGTAAATAAGATGCTCAGGCTAAACACTGGATTGTTCATGTCACTGTCCACAGTGTGCACTTTGTTACATACATGGACAGGGAACTTAGTACTGAGCTTGTATTTATTAGATTATCTAATTTGACCTTTGCATGATGAATCTTTGCCTTGTTTTATAGTCTACTTCTTTTTTTAATTGTGTGGCTGTATTTGTGCGTGGTTTGGTGCCCCTGTGAGTGTAAATATCTGCAGAATCCATGGAAATCCGATTCCCTGGAGCTGGAGTTGGAATTGCTGGCAATTGTGAATCACCTGACATCCTTAGAACCAGAATGTGGGCCTTGAACAAGAACTCTAAGTGCTCTTAACTTCTGTGTCAACTCAGCCCTAGTTTTGCTTCTCTAGTGACTAGAAACTGTTATAAATTCCCATCTTTTATTGTATTTTTTCTAAGAGTTGAAAATATTAATCTGTTATTAACTTTTAATTATTGGAGATTTATTTATTTAGTGTATATACCTGCGATTATGGACCTACCACAAAAATGTATCTTACAGTCAGAGAACAGCTTGAACAGGAGTGTTCAATCTCTTTCTGATGTGGGTCTCCAGGACTAAACTCAGATCTGCAGGCTTGTCAGCAGTCACTCTTAACCACTGAGACATTTTGTCAGCCCCACAAAATGTACATTTTAGTTATGAATGTTATAGGACACCAGTATACATATCCACATTTGTATTGTGCATATTTGAGCTATGCAGTGTGATATTTTTATATAAATACATGTATGGAATTATGACCAGGGGGAGAAAATTGGCATATCTATGAATTTTTCTTAATTACTTTTGTTTATATAAGAGCATATAAAGTCTCTCTTCATAAATATTTGTGTATCATATATTATTCAAATTCTGTCTTCTTTGGGACATTAGTTATTTAGTCTTCTCCTTATCTTATAGGAATGCAAGTTTATATTATTAGATATTCGTTCCATAGCCTTCCCCTTCCTGACATAGTAATACCTATCTTGCTACATGAATTGACATATTTTTGAACTCTACATAGGGATGAGCATTTTATTTCCTTTCTAGTTCTCTTTTATGTCACTCACTGTCAAACATTTCCATATTTCCTCCATGTCATTAAAAATGCAATGTCTCCTTCTGTTGTAGGGTGTGTTTTGTCTTACTGGGTAAATATTTTCATTATTTCTTTATTAATCCATCATTGGACACTTGTCCTAGTTTGCATAGTATGTCTATTGTGCATCAACAGCAGTGAACACAGGAAAGCAGGCTTGTTTGGGGTATGGATGTCACTCCCTCTGAAGACATGTAGCCTGGGGGTTATGGTCACATTCTGCCTCTGCTTTCAAGGTATAGCAGAACCTCCATTATGTTTCCCATGGTACATAAAAAAACAGGTACACACACACACACACACACACACACACACACACACAGAGAGAGAGAGAGAGAGAGAGAGAGAGAGAGAGAGAGAAACAAAAACAAAAAATATTTAACCCAAACATGTAAAATCAAAAAGTAAAATGCAAAAATCAGGATAAAAAATAACTTGACTAACAATGCACTAAGGTGGTTGTATCACATTGGTAGATTAATGGACAGTCAGGATGATTGTCAGTTTTGTATGATATAGTGCTTTCTGGAGTACTCTCTGGATCTAAATATTCATTTTGACCCCATCATAAACTAACCAAGTTAACAGTGGTGATAGAATTTTGTGAGCTTCAGATGAAGAGCAAATGAGAAATCCCAATAGGATTCTACCCTGTACAAGGATGACATCACTAGACCTGCTAGTGTAGGCGGGGAAACACAGTGCCTCAACCCTAGGAAAAGAACAAAAGACAATTAAGGAATAGTGATGTGGAGAAATCATCTTCCCCAGGGAAGAGCATACCATGTCATTATCCAATACCACATGATCAGTCCTGAAAACACACATACAACTGCTATTATAAAAACTAAACACATAGTATTTATATATTTAGAAATGCACATAGACACATACACATGCATGCACACACATATAACAAATTAAACAAAAGACAAGGAGTTTGAAAGGGAACAAAGGATGTACACAGGGTTTGGAGAAAGGAACAGGAAGAGGTATGATATAATTATAATCTCAATGAATTAAAAAAATACACAGTGCAATTAATAAAGTCTCTTTTTCATGTGGTCCATTTCCAGAAAAGTATAATATTATGTTTTTTGTACAGTTGTCAATCACAAAAATACCTCAGTTCTTCCACACTTGTAATGCAGTGTAAGATTAGGATTGGTGCTGTAAAGAGTAAAAACCCATGTCTAGAGAAAGCACAGGCTAACGTGAAGTTATTGAGGTTGCATTCTAATAGTCCTATTGTCAAACTGACTTGTAAATAATTACGTTCATAACCAGAGGTTTTTCTATATTCAATGTGATGTCCTGAGTGACAGAAGTAGGCTATATGTAAAAGGACTTAAGTGTGTACCCAACTCACTAGTGTGTGTTGGTAAAGAGGAAGTATACCTTGTCAATCATGGTAGTAAAGTGTGTTTCATGGAAGTAAGTTCAATCCACTTCTAAACTTAGAACTTATGAAAATATTAAATGTATCAGTTTCCATTAACTTTGAAAGCAAAGGGGGGTTAAGTGTTGATATGTGACCTATCAATGCCAGTAAAGTGCTGAGTGTTCATATGTGAACATGTGACCTGTGGCCCTTTCTGATCACAGTTATAGGTTTTTGACCTTTCTTAGTGGACCTAGAACGGGAGATATTAGTCAGACTAGCATTTAATGATCAAGGATGCAATTTACATACTCAATGTATTTACATTGAGTACACAGATAGGCTTTTGCTTTTAGGAATTTCAAATGACTCTTACATGTAATGAGCAATGGGAAAGGAAGATCAGACCATACAACCAAGAGCTCAGGAATTGAAAATGAAAGGTGATGAAGAGGAAGATAGGGAGGTAAGTGATCTTGAATAAGTGCAAAGAAACAGGCAGATATACTTTATTATCTAAGTATATATCCAGGGGGAAAGGAATGGGCAAAACAATGCTTGGGTAGAAGGAAAATTGAAAGGCAGAAATGAGAAAGGGAATGGTTTATAACGAGATGCTAACATTTGATTTTACATTAGTTAGGAATGACAGCAGGACATGGAACTGAAAGTAGCTATGCGGCAGATGGAAATCCTCATGAAAAGTTCTTGATGGAATGGTTTCAGCGTCATTTAAGTGAAAGCAATGTCCCAGATTGCAGAGGTGGAAAAAAAGAGGCAGAAGATCAAAGTAGCATTAAGTGCTAGAGAAAAGTTATGAGGGAGAAACCGTAGAGTAGATCGTCGGGGAGTTAATGTAGAGGGGTTGGGCTGTAGGTGAGTATAGGAAGAATGATGTTACGGCAGCACTCCATGAAGCAGATATCAAAATGCACTCATTTTAAAGGACAGAGTGAGAGATGTAAATGTAGAATTCACAGTGTCATGTAAGGTCATAGATATATGCAGCCATAGGTCACTGTGGTAGATTGAAAAGTCATTTTATTATCGAAATTGTACAGTGTACTTTGTGAGGACGAATGTACAGGCTCAGTGAGGTATGTAAGATGATTAAAACACAATAAATAATAGACTCTAACACTTAGTCAATGTGAAAAATCAATGGATGAAAAACATAAAAAACTAGAAATAATGGACTTAAATATTTTTAGCCCAAAGGTTTAAAAAGAAACACCATGTTTGGTGGTGTGTTTATCGCTAGTATGATGCAAGTGAAAACATCATAAAACCATTGCTTTGGGTAGTGAATGTGCTTGAGGAGTTGTCTTTTGGTCAGTGAGATGGCTTGGGAGGTGCTGTATCAGGGAATTTTTATTGATACAATTAAATCCCATTTTCAAAACAATTAATGAAATAAATGATTTATTTCTGCTTATGATTTCAACAGAAGAGCTCAAAATAGCAGTTCAGGCCTGGGAACAGATGGTGACACAGGTGACTAAGAGATCATGTCTTTAACCACAAACAGGAAATAGGTAGTGAACTGGAAATTGAGTGAGGCTCTGGGCTATCCAGGTCAGCCACCCTGTGATCTGTATCCTTCAGAAAGGTGCATTGTTTAAAAAGTCTATAATCTCATAAACAATGCCAGCCACCAAGGACCAAGAGGGACTAAATCTTCAGTACATAAATCTATAGGGAATATTTTTCACTCAAACCACATATTTATTCATTGATTATAATAATTGATTATTTCTTGGTGGGATTTGCCTTGAGATCTATGGTTTCAAATCAATACCTTTAGTATACAAAACAGATCAATAAGTATTAGTGATTACTGTACTGTTGCTTAGTATTTTAAAAGTTTAATGCATTTTTATATTTAATCTACTGTACAATTGGTAGTACTCTCTAAATTTTCAACTATAGTATACTACAGCAAAAATATTTCTTAAAAGTCTACATTATTAAAAAATAAACATATCATGAAACTCTGATGAAATTAAAAGAGAAAAAAGACCTTTCAAAACTCTGAAAAAATATCATTCCATATACTTGACATGAAGTTTTTGGTATACAGTCAATGAACTGAGACTGGGCTTTAAAAAGCTAAAGGTGGTGCAACCTTGTCCAGAAGGGGGCTGTGGATGGGAAGGGGAACACCCTTGTAGAAGAAGGGGAGCAGGGTGGGATAGGGGGCTTATGTCCTATAAACTGGGAAAGGGAATAACATTTGAAATGTAAATTAAAAAAATCCAATAAAAAGAGTTAATGGTGTATTTTAATCATCAATAGGAGTGGACACACCACTAAATGTAATCCTAAGGAAAATAATTCTGCATATCATTTTATATATAATATGTATATACATACATATATACACACACATATACATGTACACACACACACACACAGACACACACACATATATATATATATATATATATATATATATATATATAAAATCTCATTCAAATGGGGTTTGCCAGAAAATATTGGTATTTTGTTTTCAAACACAGGCTTTATAAGATAGCATCACTAACAGATCATACCCACTGTAGTTTTCAGCATTAGTACATGGTGATGTGTTATGGTGTCTTCTCTAGCACTGCCTCACCGTGAAACCACGCCTGGGGTGCCTACACATGGACAGAAGAGCAGGATTAGGTAACTTTCTCTCCAGTGCAGACATTACTGTCGGTGCTTCCCCTTCCAGTGGTCATCAGTGGGAGACCAGTATAATATAGACCAATATAATGTAGACCAATGTAGTTAATCGGTAGATAATCTGAAAACTCCACATCTGTTTTAAGCAATAAAGTATAGAAGTTGATGTGTGTCATAGACTCGGTGGGTCAAATTATATAGTCAGTAAACAGCTTTAGAATTTGATAAGTAAATTTAAATTTCTTTTATCAAATGAAAATTTATACATTTTATATTATAGAGCACTGTCAACCACTCCCCCCAAAGAAAGTACACAAGAAACTTTGGAATGTGAAGATTGATCAGTCACTGTTTATTTCGTCAGTGTTGAGGAAAACATTTGATATATATATAATATATATATATATTATTGATAATAAGCAAAACTCTCTGCTCAGTGTGCACTGTCAGACAGTCTTGAAGTTACACAATTATAATTGGTATAAGAATTAAGATGAAAGTGATACCTCCCAATTCTTTCCAATTTGTCTTTGAGCATCATTAACCATGACTGTGGACAAAGAATATTCAAATAAAATATTTTTCTGTATTGAAAATTATACAAAGATTTCTACGTCTTGCTCCAGCTATAAATTCCTCAAGTTACGTAAGCAGAGATCCTTCTAGATTTGAACACTATCTCAAAGTTCAAATAGAAGAAGATGATCGGACTGGCTTCTTTAAACGTTTCTGGTGAGTGTATGGTAGTCACTAATGATAATTCCAGCACTTAGACTGAGGCAGGAGGATTTTCCTGAGATTAGAGGAAGCCAATAAGACTCTCTTTCAAAGATCTCACTCTCTAACCAAATAAACACATAAATAAAAGCCCAGTGTAGTACACATACTTTTATTATAACTCCTTTATTTTTGATTTTATGTTGATATTTCCATTAATATCAAACACCATTTCTAATGCAAGATTATATTTTCATTCTTAAAACCCTACTCTTTTAGTTTATGACCAGATATTCCAGAGGATGCTGACTTAAACCTGTAACTTAAGTCATACGTTGTGTTCTGGAGGATAAATCTTTCCAGAGAGAATGAAAAGTTCCCTAATTCCTTTGACACCTGTTGTCACAAATGCTAGCCACATTTTAACCTTGCCATAAAGTCTAATCAGCGTAAGAGCATTTTGATGTACCTGTGGCAGTGCTTTTAGGAGAGAGAGAGAGTAGATCTTCTGACCTTCATAAGTGGTATTCAATGCTTACTCTGGGGATGATAGAATTAGCTTAATTTAAGGTACAATTTGATGGAAATGTTTTCCTGCTTAAAATTAGATACTCTGCTAATGCGCACAATGTGAAGAAGGCTGTATGCTATGAGTTTCTAATGCAATAGAAACACAAGTGAGGCCAGCAAAGTCATTTTGTCATCAGTAATCAGCGTAAGGTTGCCCTCTATGCTTCAGTTTCTTATTTTTAATTTAACAAGAAATCTTAAGTGTACTGTATGTGGACTATACTTGACGCAGCTTTTTTCCTTAGAAAGTGCAATACTTTACATCCTGTGACCTTGAGTCAAAAGCTTCAGACTTCATGAGGAATGTACATGAGGAATGTAGAAGTCCATGAAGATTGTGAGTGGATTGGGTGTGAGCTGAATAGAAAGAGAAAAAAGAGCTGCTTTTGAACATGGCCAGATGGTAATTTTTACTAGTTGGCAGTGTGCTGAAAAGCACATTTTTTTGAAGGAAAGTATATATTATAGACTGGCACAACTGAATGTGCAAAAGCATCCAAAAATAGCTAAAATATTCTTTAGCTTGGAAATAAAGTTACGGTAAACTTCTATAGTGCCTGGCATGAGGTATTTAGAGTAAGTAATGGTGGTAATGAGCCTCATTCGAAGAACGCAAAGTGAGGAGTTAACGCCTAAGGGACATTATACCTCGAAACTCAAGTTCTCTTCATAAGGCATTTTTAGGATAGAGAGCTGAGTGATAATCGTTTGACAGTGACTGCTTTCTTCTGCTTGTTTCCACCAGCCTTTTTAAAATCCCAGTCCATACAGCTGTAAACCAACCAAACTCTAGTCTTCCCAAAGGGGTCATGTGAAGGCCTGTTCTTACACGTTGAAGATCGTGGCGTCCTGCTCTTTGCTCATAAAAATATTTGTACTAGTGACATGAACTGGAAGATCATCATAACCTACATGCCAGGAGTCCATCTATTGAAACATCACCTCAGATTACATTCTTGCTTTAATTCTATATTAGTATTCTGAACCATTTCCGAATTTCTAGTCTATAAATTTTGATGATTCATAATTTCTTTTTAATTTTAGTTAAATTTGTTACTTGACTTTTCCACACACATGTGTAATGTGTTCTGGTTATTTTAATGGGCCGACTTCTATCTCCTTCTCATACCTGCCAAATCTTCCCCTTGCTGCAAGTTTCCTTATCACATTGTTTAATGCCACAAGAGTTTAATCTAGATGTTATGTGTGACCACGAATTTGGAGGCATCCACTGAAGTCTGGTAGGCTCACATGTGGCAATATTATTAAACACAACGACTAGCCCTTACTCAGAATCATCTTGTAGCCAATTTTTCATCATGAAGTGGTACGTAATGCCTCATGGGTGCCTTTGCCATTCATGAGTGACCATTGAAAAGCTCAGTCTTATTCAGCGCCAGTGGACATTACCCCAGCAGTTACAGAACCATGGTGGTAATGGAGGAGTAATCACTGGAGTATAGGTTTTGTTTGTTTGTTTGTTTGTTTCAGTCCTTCTCTCTACTTCTGGCACTTCTATTTTTCATATGAATAGAAGGTTGTATTTGTGTACTATTTATAGCTGAGCACTGAACTGTCACTAATCTTAGCACTTAGTGTATTAGTCTTTCCATTCACCATTGGTCACGGCAAAGCATCCCTTCTAAGATTAAGGTGGAGAATTATATATGTATGTGGGTATAAATAGAAAGATTTAGAAGGAATATCAATTTATCTAGGTCCTGTAATCCCCTTCTACCATGGGCTTTGACTTGGTTTACGGTACCAGTTCTGAGCTCCCTTCTTGTGGAGCAGATCTGAAATCTAATAAAGACTGGTTGGTTACCTCAGTAACCTATTATTTTACTATTAAATCAGATGTCCAGTAGGTTTCGCTGTAGTTAATAGATCTTAGAGCTTCTTTTTTTTTTTTCCTGGACCTGGGGACCGAACCCAGGGCCTTGCGCTTCCTAGGCAAGCGCTCTACCACTGAGCTAAATCCCCAGCCCCGATCTTAGAGCTTCTTAAATCCATTGATGTCCTTCCTCCCAGTGGCCTGTATAGAAGTTTTTAAGGATATAAATGAGACACCAAGAAGAAAATATCTGCTTGATTTCTATGTCGTATAAGGCATATGGTTTTCTAAGCAATAGGGTCTTACCAACTATCCCTGGTTATCAAACATGGCAAATTTTAATAGCCTTCATGGCTTCAGAGGTCTTTAAAAAGCCCTTGACCAACACCTTATAATGAGGGAACCCATTCTTCACTATGATATGCTTCTTTAATAACCATTTCATTTTAATAACAGCATTGTATAACAATACAGGATAGCTCAACTCCTTTTCCAAACATATTTCTGTTTTTTCTTTTGTTTTATTAATCATTCCATTCATTTACATCTCAAATGATATCCCACTTCCTAATAACCTCTCCACAAACCCTCCCATCCCACATCCACCCCCACTTCTCTCCCCTTTGTCTCCATGAGGGTGCTCCCCCGCCCACCTATCCTCTCCTGCCCCACCACTCCAGCATCCATTTATCCTAGGGTATCAAACCTCCACAAGACCAAGGTCCTCCCCTCCCATTGATGGCCATGCTCTGCTACATATGTATCTGGAGTCATGGGTCCCTCCCTACACTCCTCGGTTGATAGTCTAGTCTCTGGGAGCACTGTGTGGTCGGCCATGTTGTTCTTCCTATGTGCTGCAATCCCCCCTCTGCTCCTCCAGTCCCTCTGCCAGCTCCCCCATGGGGTGCCTGAGCTCAGTCTGATGGTTGCCTCAAAGCATCCACATCTGCACTGGTCAGTTGCTGGCTGGACCTCCCAAGGAATAGTCACATCAGGTTCCTGTCAGCAAGCACCTCTGGACCACAGCAATCACAAAACATAGATGCTATATGGAATTTTAATGCAAATTATGCTTTGATGGATTCTTCCACCTCCCCTCCCATTTTTCCCATATTCAACATATACTTGCTGATTAAACATATATGTAAATGTTTCCCTTACATGATTTACTATAGAAGATCCTCATCAACTCTTGGTTAAATTTAAAGTTATCAAAACTGTAAACGCAACAGTGTTAATTTCTAGTCTGCCAATTGAAGATAATTAAAATTCTTTTGTCTATCTGTGGAGTTCTTCAAATTGTAATTATAAATTATAAATGCATATGACATGCAATTGTGGAACCATCTCCTCTGTAAAGTCTTTGCCACTGTCTTTCAGATCTTGATCATGTCATCATGTCAGACATGCGTCCTTTGTGCCTTGCCTAGGCCTTTCCTCCCAAAGCCTGATTTTATGTGTAGTCCAACTTCATGTAAATGTAACTTCCTAAAAAGCAAATATAACTGCTACTTTTCCTTGCTTTACCTTCCACCCTTCCTTATATATATTGTACATCCTTGTGTTATGACTGTGAGTTAATTCTTTTCTTTTCTTCCTTTTTTTCTTTTTTCTTTTTTTTTTTGGCTTGTTGAGATTGGAAATTGATTGCTTCATTTCTAGTTCTTCACACACAGACCCCTTTGGTGTATATTCCATAAAAACATTTTCACTAATTGTGTATGTTCTCTTCCATATACTGAGCCTTTATTGCATTATGATAACTAGTAGAATTTTTTGTATTTAATGTTTCTCTGGGGCTGTGTGCCTATAGAAATTAACATTGTTTGGAACATTTGCTTCGATTTTTCTAAATATGTTATTTAAATATAGCATCACTTAAATATAAATACTTAAGGCATATTCACTATTTAAAATTTTCTTTGCCTTAGAGACCATCTGCTCAGAAACATGTTTGTTATAAAATCTACCATCATAACCTTTTTACCATTCAACCATCCAATGATCAATATATACTAACACGTAACTAGCTAGAAAATTTGGCTTTTCAATCTATGAAAATCACAGTGAGATAAAAAGAAGCCTGTATGAGTAATGATGATATATTTCTGTTTATGCTTATAAAATAAATAAAATAAACATACTGCTTTATGACATCAAATTTCAAGGAAAAACAGCACATTTAGAAAAGACCATAGAACTTAAATCAAATAAATGGGAAGAACTATAGATAAAAGAGTTTTTCAAGAGATAAGTAATTCTAGATGCTTTCATTGGGATATACTGTCCCAAGAACATTTTGTTCATTAAGAAGCATTAAAAGTCGCTGAAGGGAAGACCAGGAAGAATAATATTTACCTTAGTTATTGAAGAAACCACACCAAGTCCAATGACTGATTCAGTTCTGTCTTTTATTTAAAAAATATGAACACTATAGAGGGTACTTCTAATTCATGCCAGACTTCAGAAAATTTTCTGTATAATGACTTTAGAAATGCGTTAAAGGTTGTTCATTAAGGTACAGCCTCATCTCTTTCAGCACGGTCCACTCTCGAGATGAGAGGTCATCAAACCTAAATACATAAGGTTGACCAGAGAGGAAGAGTAAAAATGTTTCAAAGAAATTTTACTGTAGTGTTCAAGAGAGAAGATAACGAATGTCTTTTATCCTGTTCCTTATTTATCAAGTTATTAGTTATTTTGTACATTTTCTTGGATTTAAGGATTTATTATTGCCAGTTGAAAGCCATTTTGCTTTCAATGCGGCCTTTATTTCCTACCCATTTACCATATCTTAGTCGCCATTGTCTACATGTAATATTCAGAGACTATTGGTACTATCAGCAAATAGTAACTAACCAAACTGGTCTGAATGCAAACAGCCTGGATTCAACCCTGTATTCCCCACATTCAACTTGCGTGATTTAGGGCCAGCAAATTATTTTCCAAACTTCACTTTCTGCATTATTTTAGAGACAAAGATATATTCTACTATTAGAATTTTGGAAGTTCAGTTTTAATATTTGGTCGTAAGAACTCTGGTGGGTCTGAGATAAATTAGCATTCTTCTGTTATGAAGTATACTTATATTAGAGAACATTTAGACTTTGCATGAGGAAAAATTGGAATTATGTTTCAAATTATATATCCACTCTTAGTAATTCATTGATTATGAAGATTCATGTTTCCTGGGAAATATGTTTGAGACTTAATTACTCATAAATGGAAATGGCTAGATCATGTAAAATGAAGAAGCTGCAACATTTGTGTTTCTCCACACTTAATTGTATTTCATCAGAGAAAAACAGAGATAAGAAATCCATTATTGCTTTCTTAGGGTTCAGTATAAACACATGAGTTAGCAACGGGTGCAACTGTATTTCTTTGTTTTATATCATGTGATGAACTATAATTTTTAAAATTCTTTTATATAGACATAGAGAAATGATGATCAGTATTTAACGGTAAGAGTCATGCACTTGCTATCTGAGACTCTACAGAAGGCCTCAGTGAAAGTGTTGTGAGACCCTGAGGTGCAACCAAATTTGGGGAAAAATATGACTTCAGTGTGGAAGTGTCATGAGTGATAAATGCAGGGCTGAGGACACGAGAAGTCAGCTCTCTAAAAAAAACACTTCCATCACTCTTGGAAGATTAAAGTGGTGGAAATCAGATTAGTTCTTGGTCATTTTGATTCACCATGCTGTATTTTTTCTTCCTTAGGTTTCTTGGGACAAAGTCTAAGAAAACAATAATTTCCTTCAATAAAGAAAAACTTGTGGCTATAATAAGGCATCAGAACTCAGAACCATTCTTTATCCTTAGTAATAACTATTCCAGGTTTAACAATGGTTTAAACTAGCATCTGAGTCTAAAGATAAATCCAGAAACACTAAATAGGTCTACAAAGAATTAACATATGCAGGTGTGTTTGTTCTTAATTTACCTTATTTTTTATAGCAGTTATACTCCTCAGAATATTGTAGCAGAAAATCTATAACTAAGGATGAATTGCAATATATTTCTGGGCTTTAGCTAATAAATTTTTATTAATGCTACACAGAATTAAAGAGCAGACATGTCTTGAAATAAATTTCTCCATATTCTACTCTTAGCAAAAATCTGTCACATTGGACTTTAGATTTTGGTTTCATTAAATTTAACAGGCTATTTTAAAAATGTACATTGTGAAATCTTTCATAATCAAATAGCTATGACATTATCTTCATATCTAAATATTTATGCATTTGCATAACTTATTGTCATTTAATTGTATTGTAGTTTAAGAATTTCTTACAGCAATATCATTTGTTAAACTACTTTAAGTTTTTAAAATAGTTTCATGCTTTGTGTTTCAACACTGGGGTAGATATTGGTTCCCTGTCTATTTTGTATATGATCCCTTAGAATTCTGTGTTTTCATTGTGATGATAACAATAATTATTTTTAAACATAATGTTCACCATGCCTGCTTTAACTAGTAAACATAATCAAGTTAAAATACTCACTAAAAACTGGGGAGTTAATCTCTTGTCACCATCATAGTGATGAATTTTGCTTCATGTGTGTAGATTGTGGAGTGGAGAGTTCTCATGCTACTAACTTTTTCTTTATTAGTTACATATGACACTGTCAGTCTCAAAAATGTCTCATCTTGATCCAGCTATACCTCTCTTCGGCATATACCCAAAAGATGCCCCAACATATAAAAAAGACACGTGCTCCACTATGTTCATCGCAGCCTTATTTATAATAGCCAGAAGCTGGAAAGAACCCAGATGCCCTTCAACAGAGGAATGAATACAGAAAATGTGGTACATCTACACAATGGAATATTACTCAGCTATCAAAAACAATGACTTTATGAAATTCGTAGGCAAATGGTTGGAACTGGAAAATATCATCCTGAGTGAGGTAACCCAATCACAGAAAAACACACATGGTATGCACTCATTGGTAAGTGGCTATTAGCCCAAATGCTTGAATTACCCTAGATGCCTAGAACAAATGAAACTCAAGACGGATGATCAAAATGTGAATGCTTCACTCCTTCTTTAAAAGGGGAACAAGAATACCCTTGGCAGGGAATAGAGAGGCAAAGATTAAAACAGACACAGAAGGAACACCCATTCAGAGCCTGCCCCACATATGGCCCATACATATACAGCCATCCAATTAGACAAGACGGATGAAGCAAAGAAGTGCAGGCTGACAGGAGCCGGATGTAGATCGTTCCTGAGAGACACAGCCAGAATACAGCAAATACAGAGGCGAATGCCAGCAGCAATCCACTGAACTGAGAATAGGACCCCCGTTGAAGGAATCAGAGAAAGAACTGGAAGAGCTTGAAGGGGCTGAGACCCCATATGTACAACAATGCCAAGCAACCAGAGCTTCCAGGGACTAAGCCACTACCTAAAGTCTATACATGGACTGACCCTGGACTCTGACCTCATAGGTAGCAATGAATATCCTAGTGGAAGGGGAAGCCCTGGGTCCTGCTAAGACTGAACCCCCAGTGAACTAGATTTTTGGGGGGAGGGTGGCAATGGGGGAGGATGGGGAGGGGAACACCCATAAAGATGGGGAGGGGGAGGGATTAGGGGGATGTTTGCCTGGAAACCGGGAAAGGGAATAACACTCGAAATGTATATAAGAAATACTCAAGTTAATAAAAAAGTCTCATCTTCGGTAATTTAAAGAAATATTAATATTATTATACAATATTTTTCTATGATATATTATTTTTATGTCAATGCTTAATATTTCCATGAAATCATATTTTGTATTCTGTCCCTTTCAAAAGTGATGCTAAAACTTTAAATATTATTTTGTACATAAGTATATTTCTCATACTAACTCCATTTACACCTTTTATTTTTGCTATAAATTTATACCATTATTATTGCTGTTGTTCAGTCTTGCTTGGTTAATACATTTTATTTTACATTAACTACCCAATAATCATCTAAACATTAATAGGGTGAAGTTTAATCACCTGTCTTATCTAAATAATTTGAAGGTCATAGAATAGCTTTGCTTTGACTATCAACTATAGCATTTAATGGGCATTGGTTTTACTCAATGTACTTTTGCCTTGTTTTTAAATCCTAACCAGAATTATGAAATCATCCTAACGACATATTTATAATCCTTCTTGCATTTGTAATGGTGATTGATTAATTACATTTATTAACATGTGTTTTAGATCCTGGGACTCATCGTGCCCTGTAAATCTTACCTTCTTTCTAAAAAGAGCATTCTATTTTCTGAAACACATATTTCAGTGATCCTCACTATAAATTGCATTTACTTACAATATTTCTCTTAAAACAATAAAATTAAATTTATTTAATTATTAGGTAAGGCTTAGAATCCTAGACTGGTGGCCTCATTTTTCTTAGCATTGTGAAAATATTATATAATCTTTTATAGTTTATACAAGTTATTTTTAACTCCCAGAGTATGAGATAAATTACCTCCATTTTCCTAGTAAACAGAGAATGCTCTCAGTTCAGTTACGATCTATGACCCTTCCTCAAAACTCTTGAGAATGTGACCTTCTTTATAAATGTAGACTTTGCTCATGATCATTTAAAGATTCAGTCCTTACTGTGGGCCATGATCTGCACATTCTTACCTAAAAGAATGACTTTTGGTAGAGAAACAAACAGATGGTAGATGATGTTATAGATCGCTAAAAAAAATCTGAACCTTTGGAAGATAAAAAGCAAAGCCTCTCTGGACTGTGTTCCCCCATCAGAGCTCACAACAGGAGTTACTCCCACCACCATTTTCAGATTTTACCTTCAGAAATGAGAGACAATTTCTTTCTGCTGTTCATCCAGTTCGGGGCATTTTGAAAAGAAGTTCTGC